>NC_056737.1:1523824213-1523989213 GCF_019279795.1 Protopterus annectens | reverse complement strand
ACAGTGGTATGGTTGTAGACAACTATATACATGAACTGTGTTTTACCTGCAGTATACACCTCTTACCTGGTATACCTGTGGAGGTATTGTTTGTCAACACTCCCTGTCTATTTCTAAGCATATTCCCAGGTTCCAGGTTGACGTTATGCACATACCGCTCCCTCTCTTATTGCACACACTCTGGGCATATCTTGACAACATGCAGGTGAAATCGGGACATATTTTGACTGTTGCCCTCATAAACCTTTGGTGAGTTGCTACAATGACAGGTTTGTTTTCATAGACATTTTCCAAATATTTACAGGCCTGACAGTCAGTTACATGACATTAAACGCTGCCTTAATGTCAGAGATTATCACACTGCTATGCCAGGGGGACAGGGTAACAGGCAGCAGATATGGGCCAATTATCTGGACATTCTGGACAGATCTGTAGAGTTGAGGGGTATGGTTCTGCCTACAGCTTGCTACCACTCCCAGGATTCGAACCATGGCTGTGTCTGCTAAAATTAATACAGTGTACATCACAGTTGAGTGTGCTATATAGATATTGCTGTGTATCTTTTCTCTGAATTCTGTCTGTAAGCCTCCCGTGGTTTTACAATCTGACCTTGTAATTACAACACTCTTATACAGGGTTTCCTAGACAGTTTTATTATGTAGCACTGTGTGGATGACAGTGATGAGTAATACCATATTATTCAGAGATACTGAACACTAACACTGCCATACAATACCGGACTAAACAGTACCAGTCCAGGATGTCAATATTTTATTTCTAGGCACAGTTTTCATATCTGACAGACCTGTGGGGAGAATATTTGTTAACACTACCTGAATGTTGCCACACATATTACCAGATTCCACATTATTATTATGTACATACGTCTCACTCTGTTACTGCACACACTCTGGTCATAGCTTCACAACATGGGGTTGGAGTTGGGACATACTTTGCTTATTACTATGATAACACTTTGGTGAGTTGCTAGAGTGACAGGTTTGTTCTTATAGATATATTTCTGACAGTTATGATGTCTGACAATTATTTGTATGTCATTATTTGCTACCTAAACGTCTGGGATCATCCCACTGATTTGCCATGGGAACAGGGTGACAGGCAGGGGACTTATGCCAATTATCTGGACTTTCTAACAATATCTTTACAGTTGTGGGGTATGATTCTGCATACATCTTTCTACCACTTCCATGATTCGAACCATGGCTGTGTGTGCTAAAAATACAACACTTCACATCTCAGTTGAGTGTGCTATTTGGATTATGTTGTCTATCTTTTCACTGTTTTCTGTCTAAGTCTCTCTCAGTTGTGCAATATGACCTTGTGATTACAACAGTCTTATACAGACATTCCTACACATTTTATTTATGTAGCACAGTGTGGGTAACAGTGCTTAATACAACAGTACTATTAAGAGATTGCAACACTACATTACCATATGATACCAGAGTAAACACAAGCAGTCCAGGAGTTAGACCTTTATTGCCAGGCTGTTAACCTTTTATTTACATACAACCTATATGAGACTTTTCCTGCCATATTGTCTGGATTATTCAGTATATGTCATACACAATGCAGGTTTTATACAGGCAATTAACTTTCTACTAATTTCAGATTTATTTCTTATGACAGTACATGCAAGATTATTACTAACCTGCCTCATGATGCAGCCTCTGCAGTGTACAGGCATGGGCTTCCTGATTCACAGCCCACTCATCTGCTGCTGCCAAAGACATAAGAGGAATATTTAGCCATACCTATCCATAATATACATGAGCTGGCAATTATTAAACGGGTAGTAGAATGATACAAATGGCTGGGACATCACTTATCTGCCTAGTTTCTTGGATCCATTGATCCAAGAGCTCCCTCTTCCTCTGTTTCAGGTCAGCATAGTGATGCCTGACCTGCTCACCAGTTCAAGGGATGCAAGTGGAAATGGTGAGGTCACGGGCAAGACAGTCCCAGGCTTCTGCTTTATATTGTGAACCCTGGTACTGGTCCTGCAGCAGTTTCTGGTCATGGTCTTTAACAAGGAGTCCTGCCAGGACTTTGGACTCCTGGATGCCCCAGCGCTTTTCCCAGAAGCACAATCCTTCACCACACTGGCCATAGTGACTACAAGAGGAAGCTGCAACCAGTTATGAGATGTATTCCCACCTGTGGGGTTAAATAGGGCCAATTTCCCACACTTTGCTGTGATTGGACGATTTTGAAAATGCTAAGCTATGGGCAAACCTGCTTACCTAAGGTTGGCATTGCTTAAAGGGGTATACCAATGGGCAAATTGATTTAGCTGGCCTACACATTGCTTACACCTAGTAAGCAGGGGTGTGCAATGCTTAACGTTGCTTAATTTTAAATTTACAGACTATTTGGTGCTTGTCATTGATTTATCATTCATTACATGTTATATATTTGTTTAGTATCCATGATTCATGTGTACATACACTGTATGGGGTCCTTGTGCTTATTGGGGGATTTCACCACTTTATTGCAATGACACCTCTCATCTGGACTTAATGCAGTACTCCAGTTCACATATTTATGTTATGTAGTAGGTTATATAACACAAAACTCTATATAGATTCCTTTCAGAAGTAAATTGTGATTTTGCTATAGTGAAGATCTTTTTGTGGATACCTCAATTTTTTGTACTGTTGTGATGGCTTACTGGTTAACTACTGTGACAATAGTGTACAGGGTTCAGGACCTGCAAAGGCTGTTTATTTTGTTGCTGGTCAGGACAGCGGCTGTTGGATACAGAGTGATTAAGGCACTTTTAAGCAGTTATAAGCAGGTTTGCATGGGTTTGCGTGACGGTAAGCAATGTAACTTCCGGTTAAATATGCTTACAGGGAGTAAGGTTCAATATTGCTAAACCCCCACACTAATTTAGACAGAAATGAAACATGGTTCTTGGGAAAGTGTTGGATTTGGAAACTCTATGGTTTTATCATTCATTACACATTATACCTTAATTTTGTATCCCTGATTCGTGTGTACATATACTGTATGGGGCACTTGTGTTTATCTGTGGATTTTACCACATTATTACAATGACACCTCACATCTGTATTTAATGCAGTACTCCAGTTCACAAATATATGTTATCTAGTAGGTTATACAGCAAAAATAATGTTCATACAGTGATTTCACATGGAAAATGGAATTTACTACAGTGAGAATTGAACTGGGAATAACTGCTCATAAGGCAAACGCTCTGACCACTGCACTATTGAGTACTGCATCAAGTGCATGTTTCTTGTATCTTCTTGTGCCATTTAAGATACAGTATGTGTAGCTAAGCAGCGGGCAAACCCGTGCACCTACGGTTACATTTAATCTGTTTGATAAAAAACAATTTTTAACTGCTATTTTCTCTTGGAAGGGACAGGTTTCACTTATTGCTGTGGATTCCTGCATGCATCTGCACATTTGGCAGACATCCTAGCAACCCTCCATACCTCTCAACCTCTTCAGGTACACTATCTGGACAAAGCTTGACAAATTGTGGTACAACTACAGACATTATTGTTCTTATAAACTTGAGACAGTTGCTAGAGTAACAGGATTTGTTTTAATGTACGTTTTATGATGGATTTGAAGCCTGACACTAAAATGTATGCATTATTTACCAACTTCAACCCTGAGAATATCCCAGTGATTTACCAGTACAATTGGGGTGCTGTATGGGAGTTTAATATGGACATTCTGTGATGATTTCTACAGTTGGGAGGTATGCAGCCTCCTATGAGCATTCTCGCTCATTATAACTGCAGGGTGGCACTTCCTGAGTGCAGGGGCGTGTGTATTGTGAGAGCTCTGCTCTCAGACACACCCCCTGCACTCATCCATGCTCCATGTCAGTTTAGTAGCAGAGGCAGCGCGCCTTCATTACTATGCATGGCGCGCTGCCATGCTGCTCTTAAATGAACTTTTCTGTGCAGGAATAAGCTATTCCTGCACGGAACCTTACTGAATCCTGGGGACTGTAATCACTTATAACAATTTCAGTGATCACTACTACTTTTGTCTTCTTTTCATTGACTACTATATCTGGTTTTCTCACATATATTTTTAAACTGTTGGTTATAGGTTCATAGGTTCATAGATTAGTACTAAGCTAACTGCCCTTGCGGGCCATTTTAAGCCTAGCCGATTATCCCTTGTGAGACTCAAACCCTGCACCTTGTGTTTGTAAGGTAAACACCTTAGCCATCAGACCACCATCCCAAGGTGATCTTATACAATATAAATTTCATCATAGTCTATAATGTTTTGTGGCTTATGTTTCTCAGTTACTTCAATATTGTAATGTTTGCACAATTCCCAATGCTGCAGTCTTACCACATTATTATGTCTTTTAGTGTACAATCCCTCTGCCATTAGTGTATCACACCCAGCAACAAGATGTATGACTATTTTCATTTCTGTTTAACAGAACATGCATTTTACTATTTCTCCCACATGTTCAAATGGACTTTGTAAACCAACATGTATGCAATCCACTATCCTGGGCTGCCAGTGTTAACCTTTCATCTTTTGAGTTATATTGACCTCTCCTTAACCACTCATGAGTGAGATCCTGATCAACACTAGGTTGTCAGGAGATTTCTGTACTTGCAACTGTATTTATGCCTTTTCCACATTTCTTCTGTTCTCGCCTAATCATTCTCCTTATATTCTTTCGTTTTTGTAGGCACATTTAGTTGCTTCCTGATTTTTGTCTTCTTCTGGTTTGATTTCTTTTCCCACCTAACACTGATATACTTCTTCCAAACTAAGCAGTGAAGTTATCTTAAATTTGCTCTCCACAGGCTTTGAAACTCTCACTAGGACTGGATCTGGTGAAGTCAGCAGACATCCATTCAGTCCTACAACTGCAGATCAATGCATGTAATGAATTTTGAGGAGACCTCACCTTCTTCACAATGAGGACCATGTAATCCTAGTGTACACTGATTTTTATATATTATTTGATAAGGGTGAAGCTTTTTTCTTGTTTTACTGTCCAAATGATTCAACACCTTTTGGGGCCATTCACCCCAAAACTATAAGAACAGGAAGAGCAAATTGGTTTATTGCTTGAACTTTGTTCCTAGATATCTGGGCTGTTTTTAGTATTAATATTAGTCTTCTAAAATATTCCTTACTGAGTTTTATTTGCATTTGTTCATGTTTTATCAACAATCATTTCATCAGTTCCCAAACATTTATACATTCCCTCCTGCTCAAATTCTTTTATATCACATTCCTGTCTGAGAAGGATATGTTCTTGGTGCTGCAGTTTTCCTGATTTAAATGTTGCTTTTGCACATTTATCAAGACCAAATGACAGTCTTATATAATCTAAGAATGTTTTAACCACTTGCACTTGTGCTTTCAGCTCCTCACCTGATGAATTATACAGTTTTAAATAATCCACAAAAAGAAGATGAGACATCTTTGCACTTGGTTGTGTTCTGGGACTCTAATTTTAACTATAATCTAAACTATTAAAACAACAACTTACTGAGTTAAGGGCAAGACAAAAGAGCAACAGTGACAAAGAGTCAGCCTAGAATATCCCACTTTAAATTTTTATCCCTTGGATAATAAGGTTGTCCTTTATCATGGCTTAGCTGCGAAGTTTTATGGTCACTGTAATGCAATTGATCAGTGTAGGCTATATCTTATACATCTGTAAGCATTCCTTTATCCATGAATGTGGGATGTTGTCATTTTTTTGTAACCTATCCATGACATACTTAGATTCATCTTCTTTTTACAATTCTCCATTATGACTTTATTTAACAAGAAATGGTCCTTTGTTCCATATAACTTTCTTTTGTTACCCTTTTGTTCTATTGTCACAATAGAGTTTTCTTCTAATTGACTATAAATATATACTCTGCTAGCATCAATTCCAGCATATAGTTTATACATGTTCAGAGCACAAGTTATTGTCTATAGTTTTTAGAAGAACTTGCAGATTCATTCTTAAGGAGTATCATTTGTCCAGACTTATCTTGTACAAATAACCACACTGTTTTGAGCTAAGATGACCATTTAGTAGTAACAAACATCAATCAAAAATCAAAACACTCAAGTCAGGAATCCAACATAACAAGTTACAGTAGGCAGTGTTATCCACTCACCAAGATGGTGTTAATGGCATAAAGCAGCATAAAGTCAATCAGCTCACTATAATCTCCACCATCCCATTAGAAGCAGTATGATATGGCTCGGTTGTGTCACCAACCAAATCATTCTACCAACCCAATAAATTAAAAGGGGGAACAGAAGATGGTTCCTCAAAACCCCTCTTCTCTGCCCATCAGCCTGATACCAGGTTGTTCTCCCTTCAATAATATCAGGACAAAATAATCAAGTCCTTCAAAAACAACTAAGGATGTACATTAAATAGATCCAAACCCAACTCACTTAAATGCACCCCATACATCCGATACCAAATCACATCTCTGTCATTGTAATCCCTGTGATCGACAACATAAACACCCAACTTGTCTTGGCAGTGTAGAAAACCAATGGTTAACAAAATGCCTAGCCCTTTCAATAGCTATATATTTGCTTGCATGACTCCAAAACGATCATGGCACTATCCCTGACCAAATTATAACCATCAACGGAAGACTGCCAAATTACCTACCATCCTAGCCAGCGACTGCTTCTTCAGAACACTCCTCAGATCATTGCCTTCCAGAAGAATGACTAAAATATGTGGCATTCCAGTTCTTGAATGGATCATTTCTGACTTGTCCAATAACTGGTGCCATCTGAGCCCTCTAAATCCTTTCCACCCACACGGCTGCAACCCCAAATGGGCTTCTTCTGATATAATTGCTGCTCTATTTGCTGCCCAATACACAAAAGAATGGCCCATCATGCCAACAACCCCACCTAAAAAAAAAAATTAGTAATGAAATAGAACCCACACCAAATTCTCACTCATCTAATATAGAACAAAAATGCTCCCAATGACCACCCCACACCCGCTTCATAACCTCAACAGATCTTCCTTCCCATGCCAAATGAGATGTTCTCCCATTTTGAAGGGAATGAGTGGTGAATTTGTGCCTCTGAATGGATCTACAGCTAAAGCCTGACTCTCAGATGGCCGACTTCCAAAATCCTGAGACAAAAATCATAAAAGTTCAGAAACCCGAATGTCGATTTTTACCATAAGTGAATACATGGCCAACTGAAGATGAAACTCATGCTGAGGTAAGTAATACCAACCTAAATATACCAACTCTGGGATCACAGTAGAGAACAGGTATGTTGGCCAAGTGTTTACTTACCCTAGTAAACAGTTGATATTCGGGTTTCTGAACTTTCGTGATTTTCGTCTCAGGATTTTGAAAGTCGCTCATTTTAAAGTTGGCTTTAGAAGTTGATCCCTCTGAACACCCACACATTGAAAGGCCTTCCTCATCAAACTCAAAAATTCTCTCACACCATTCTCCCACAGCAAGAGCAAAAACAAATCTTGAGCTCTCCCTGTATGAGAAGATTGAAGCTTCGTACCCCAAGTGGGTGGTCATAGTAAATCCTCTACACACACATGCAACACAGTCTGAGTACCCCTACCCTCCTGATCTGCTTTGCATGACCAGAGCCAAACAGACACTTGGGTAGGTAAAATGCAAACGTCCCTCCACACCAATTTGCCCAACAGCTCATTCATCTAAAATGCTCCTTTGTACATCCAACTGAGTTACTTACTAACAAACTCAACCCTGTCACCAGTGCCCTAGGAATCTGTTTCATAATGGGCAACCATTTGTCACATCTCCTACTACCAACCTGTTCCCAACTTATCAGCATTTGAGCTACTACCCATGATTTGGTTAAGTTCAATACTCCAACCACCCCAGCAAATACACTCAGGGTTGCTAGTTGCACTCGCTCTGATTTACCTACTCATCTCCTTAACCACACACTTGCCAAATATTGCAACAGCAATTCCAGAAAACATACTTGCTCCTACTCAGACTAAAAGCAGGGCATTTTAAAGACCATACTCACTCCAGCCAAAAGCAGCCCATTCACTTCAGTAAGCATTTCATGGTGAGTCTGTCCAAGATTGTGAAATGAGCCATCCCACTATATCTGCCCAAGAAGCATACCTCTTCTGGCAGCAAAACTGATTCCAGTTTTGCCTCTGGAGCCAACTGTCAAAACCTGTGAAACTGAAAGCAAGACAAGCTATCAGTCATTTTTTTGGTACCTGGTACATACACACCTAAAAAAGAAAAATTAATCATCAAACTTTGTAAAACCAACTTCTTTAAAACTAACAAAAGCAACTTTGATTTAGCAGTTTTTTAATCTCAAAACCTACACTACTGCCCAGCTGTTTGAATTAAAAACACTTTCCTGTCAAACAACTTATCCTGCTAAACCATCGTGGCAGCCAAAATTAGCATCAACTCCAAGAAGATCATGTCCTTCTTCCAATCATCATCCAAGTCTTCTGACCACTGAACCACAAACCATTCCCCAATGAAAAATGCCCCCATCCCATGTCCTTCAGCAGTGTCTGTAACAAACTGCAACTCCTCTTGTATAACCTAGCTTTTTTGCTAAAAGGAAATGTCATTAAATCTGTCCAAAAATGATGGCCAGAATCTCATATCAGTCTGTACCAACTTACTAACTCGCATCCAATGGTGTTTGCTTCTCCCACCCTTTAGCAGAAATATCAATGACCTGCAAAATATTCTACCTAGACTAATCCCTCTCCATACAACATTCAAGAGACCCAACAGTTCCAATACATCCCGGACATACACCTTCTCCTTGGCCAAAAAAACAATCAATTTTAGCCTGCAGACACTCAACAGTTTCCTCAGGAAGGCAAAATAAACCTCAGCCTTCAACTGTTAACTCCAAGAAACATAATGCCTTAGCTGGACCCTCCAATTTTTCTCTGTAATTGGAATGCTCATTCCTATCACATGCAAAGAAAAATGTGCATCCCTTCCATAGCTCCCTCAACACCTTCACCTACGAGTAGGAAATCATTCAAATAATGAACAACTCTCTGACCACCCACGCTCTGCTGCCAGATCAAATGAAGCATAGCACTAAACCTCTCAAATGTAGTACATGCCACTGCACAACCCATGAGTATGGCCTTACCAAAATAAAATTGTTACTCACCATCATTCCCAGTAATGGCCACTCATCCTCCCAGACTGGCAACAACTGAAATGCTGACTCAGTATCGACCTTCACTAACCAAGGATTCCCAAATGCCCTAATCACCTCCACCACCTTGCCCAAAGATGCATATCTAACTTGAAAGTCCTCTTTGCAAATAAAATCATTGATTGACTCCCCATGCGGGAAAGATAAATGGTGAATCATTCTGTACTCCCTGGGAGACTTCTTGGAAACTATCCCCAAAGAGATATCATAGAACTATCAAAAGGAGGGGAAGTGAAACAGCCCAATAACTTTCCAGCCTGAAATTCCTTTCAAATAAGACCTCATAAAATCTCTTTCTTTCCCTTGACCAAACACAAACTTTTACAGCCTCCCATTCCCCGTACCCCAGCTTTGATAGTAAACCTTGTCATAACCCCCAGAATCATCAACAACCTTCAAATCTGGAAAGTTTTACAAAGACTGACTCAAAGCTTGTACCTTAACAGGTGAATGAGAAGGACAATCTACCACTCTTTCCCCTAACTGATATGCCATCCCTCTGTCCTTAAAAAAGTCCCCACACCTAATGCCCTGTTGACTTTTAGGGAAGGATTGCATTCACTTTGGACTGGAAAAACCTGCCCCAAGACCCTTTCTCTATGCCAGCACTGAGCAGTTGTGTGCACTCTTGCACAAAAAGAACAGGTGTGTGAAAACCTACTCACTGGCTTGACACACTTCCTTGCATTAAATGCCCAACACGTAACAACTGACTGTCCCCTTACCTTATTTAATCTGAATAGACCACCTCATGTTATCCAACATAGTATCCGAGCAAATATCTGGATTAAGCACTTCCCATTTCAAAGACTGATCCACCTCCTTCCTTTTCCAAAAGTGCTGGTTGTACCACAACCACACATTTCCAGTCTGCAACTTCTGTGCCTCTTGGATAGCCTAGAAATATTCTAGGAGCAGTAACACCTGAGAGCTATCCTTCTCCAAGCAAACTGCTGTGTAATATACAAATCCCAGCACCCGATTGTCCCAAGTCCTGGCCCTAAATCTACCAGTCCTCTTTCTCTCCAAAGCCAGTTGAACTGCCCATAAATCCTTATTGGTCACAACACCTGCTTCAACCCCTTCTGCATTGATCACCTCAAGTAAATCAACAAACTCGCCTTTCCATATCTGCTGCTTTACTGAAACTGGAATGTGCAGAGTAAGATAAATTATACTTTCCCCCATAGCCAAGGATTGTGTAGCCAACCAATCACTAGGTCTGCTTCCAAAATCAGAGCTAACATCATGGTGCAATAAATCTATGCACCCTGTCCCCGAGCCTATAGTCCCCAACAATAACGTCAACCTCCATTACCCAGACATTTCTGAACCACAGATATTGTCACCCACCTGTTAACCCATACCACCTAAACCAATGTCAGCTCCTTCATCCACGTCAAGTAGGTCCCGCAACACCTCACCTAATCCTCTGAAACCCATTCCCTCAGTCCCCACTGTGTCTGACCCACCATTGTGTGTGTTCCCATCCTTAATACGTCCACCTTACCTGTAGCTGCACTCTGCATCACTTCGATAGCAGCAATGTCGTTGTTGACCACACTGACTTCCAACCTTATGGTCCATTTCCCTCTGGTATTGGCTGACCACCTTGCTGGCTGCACCCATCTCTTGCCACCAGTCCTACTGGAAGTCTCTGGCCTCGATATATCATCTGTGTACTCATTCTTGAAAAATTCCTCTGCTTGAGCCAAAATAGCTGCCCATCTCTCTCCCTGAATCTGTTAGCATTTGCAATCTGATGGCAAGCAAAACAATCGAAATAGAGCATAGTCAGGAACTAAACCACAGATTTAGTGTTCAGAGTTTTTAATATACCACTTTCATTTGCAAACACTTCATCAGAAACTGTTAAAACACATTACCTAAGCACCTTTTATATATACAAACAACAAATAAAAACTACCAATAATTATTCAATTAAAACTTAATTACACACAATTAAAGTAGTGAATACTTAAAAAAATCTCATAAACAATGAACACTGTTAGAATTATTTAACTGAGAACAGCATCACTTATAAACTCTTAATATTCTATTTTTTAAGAAATATTTTATATTAACAGATTTATTTAGCCCTGGGTATTTATCTGCCTTCAGTTTTATTTGCTACTCTGCTTCTTTGACCTCTACTCTAGTTCTAGAATTACCTTCCCTTAAATTTGGTGGAACTAATTCCAAAACAGAATAAAAACTTTTTGCATATTTTACATATAATAGAATCCTTATAAAAAGCATTGTTTTCATCATTCATTTTAATGGAGTACTGATGTTCCTTAATTCTCTTTCCAAGGCTCCTAGTTGTCATGCCTACATAAAAGGCATTACAACATGAGCACATACTGATGTAAACTAAACCCACAAAATTACAAGTGAATCTTCTTGGGACTATAATGCTTTCTTTTATATGATCTAAGGAAATATATGGTCCCTCAGAAATAAACCTACATGCAGAACAAAATCCACATTTGTAGGTTACTTTCCTTTTAGCTGTCTTTGGTAGGGACATTTTGGTGTTATCCTTATGCAGCAAAACTTTTAGATTGTTAGTTGTCCTATAAACAAATTTAGATGTGTTCCTTATAACTCTAATGAGGTCTGAGTTACCTTGCAATATTTTCCAATTGTCCTGATGACTTCCCGAATGGCTTTTGCATCTATAGACATGTCCAAAAAACAAGCATTGATCTTGTATATATAACCTCCCTCTCTTTGTTTAATGACAGACTGGGTAGGTTTTTTTTTTTTGCTTTGTTTTTTTTGTGGGATGGGCTGAAATACTACCCTTCTTTTCTCAGTAATTTCTTTAGCTGCTCTTCAATATCAAATCCTCACTATAACACCTTTCAAGGAATAATGAGGTTAGAAACTGTATTTCTTCTCCAAACCTTACATCATTAGTAATCATCATTGAGGCCCTAATAAACTGGCCACTTTGAATAGTTTTCTTCATAAAATATGGATGATTACTTTTATAGTGAAAGTATCCTTCCTATAGATGTAACTTTCAAACTTACTATCTCCTATGTCTCATTCAACAGTTACATCCAAAAAATTCACTTTTAAGTCCACCCTTCCCAGAGTGAACTTTAAAAATTCACCAAGCTTGCTAAGGTCTTGTACAAACGATGCACTGTCTTCTGGACTTGCAGTACAATAAAAAATAGAACATCTACAAATCTCTTATAATATCTAATTTTGGTTCTTAACTCACTCAAATGCAAAATGTAGGCATCCCACAATCCAAGCACCAAACCAGGGAATGCAGGGGCAACTGCAGACACATTGCCACTCTTTTTATTTGCTTATATTTTTATTAAATAAAAATAATTACTTTCTAGAAGTAATTCTAATAATTTGCAACATAATGCAATTTTATGGCTAAATAATTGACTGAATTTGTTCAAATACAGTCTCAGCCATTCAACTCCCCCAGGTCATGAAGAATACTAGTAAACAGTGAACAAATACTCACTGTAACCATAGAAACTTTATCTTCACTATAATTAAACTTCTGATTAAAATCACATAATTTATCCAAAAAATCCCAGGGATCTTTAACATAAGAGGGAAGGTTTTCAACTAAAGGATTAAAAATACTGTCAAGAAATAGTGAGATGCCCTCAGTGATACTGTCAGGAGCATATACTACTGGCCAAAAGGTGGGTTTGGTAACACTCTTATGGATTTTAGAGATCCTGAATAGGACCCCTATTCTAGGATTATCTATTCTTAAGAATTCACACAGCTCCAGATCAATGACATTACTCCTAAGGCAATCATATAAAACTGAATATTTTAGAGTAAAGCCTTTGTGAATGTCATTAATAGAGACCAATACATGCTCATTAGTATCAGCTAACATATTTTTCCAAAGCTGCAGTATAACCCATAGCATGCATAACTACCATCCCCCACCGTTATCTGCCTTCATAAATCTTAAACCAGTGTGTGTTTTTAATTCATATAAAGCAGTCCTCTCCTCTTTGTTTAAATTAAAATATTGATTTTTACTCCTATTGTCTAAAGTATCCCTACTATCACATTTACAAGCCTGCTCAAAAACTCTTAAAGTCTTGTCTAAATGGGGTTAAACACTGTTGGCTTACATAATGTTCTTTCAGTTAACGCAACATCTTGTAGTAAAAACTGTAAATTCAGTTTTCTACTGAAAAACTTACGTTCAAGCAAGGCCTTTGTTAAATTAGCCCTTTGGGCAGGTACAAAGTTCAAGTCTAGCACTAAGATGATAGCATGAGCACAATTTAAAACAAAACTAGACAAATTAAATATCTTAGCACTTAAACTCACGCCTTAGTACATTTTTCAGTTCTTTAGATTCTGACCTCATCCTCTACCCTGGTTCTGTGATCGACTCTTCTTCCTCCCTCGAAAAGTCTGTTTTGGTTTGACATCCGAAAAATTCCCCTCAGAAAAAAATTATGACCAGGGGGATAGACGGAAAGTTCAAAAAATCATTGTCTTTTAGCAAACCTTCCACGTTCATTTTGTCCTGTTGGAATTCTGTCCTCTGCATCAAATTTGCACAAAGAACACACAGGGTAACTCTCTTCCAAAAAAACAGACTCCAGATAGGTAAGGTTATTAATGCTTTTGTTGGGAAATTTGGTTTGGACGTTTTGTTTTTATTGTTTCCTTCGCATTAAAGTAACTTCGGAAGATGTTTCACAAGTGACACCATCAGTATGGGTATGGGTGAAACCATGAGCCATAGAGATGTTTGAACCAATGCCACTGAGACTGTGATCTTCCTGAACTCCTCTTAAGGTCACAATGTTAATTTCACCAACAGAACCCCTGTCACTTTTAAAATCTGGGTCAAAATGCTAATAAGCTGACCCTGTATTGTAAGCTAACTTGTCCCTTTGCAGCTTCTCTTTCTGGAAAATAATGTTTTTTTCAAAACATTGCAAGATAGACAAAATATTATCATAATCCAACTTCAACTCTGGCATGTTCATCAGCATAAGGTGGATTTGTGTATCCAGCTTAATAATTTTCTCTCTTAGCTGCTTCAGGGTTTTGAAATTATTATTATAAGCAAGTTCAGAAATTCTAATCATGTTTTATTAAAAAACTCAGTAGGTTCAATGAAAAAGGTATCTTTGCTAGTAATTCTGTTAGGGCACTTAAAACTGAGTCCTTTAGGAACAATGTCCATATCTATACAATGTTCAAAGTATTTGTTTTCTATGAGCAAAGAATGATACTTTCTTCAATACTGTTCAAGTTTGGTACAGACTTCTAAACTCACATTTTGAAAGTTGCTCACTTTATACTGAAATAAAGTTCACAAAAGGATCTTAATTTAAATCCAAAACAGTAACATCTTTGAAACTTACACTGTCATTCACAGCAAGAGCAGTAACTATAGATGAAATAACTTAAACCACAGTTTTATGTTCATCTTCCAAACTCACAGACTCTTCCCTATTGGCAACCTCCCAATTCTTCTGTTTGGCCAGTAACTCCAATGACTTTTTCATCTCATTCATTAAGGGTAGGAGGATGCATAATGGTTAAGGTGTTTACCTTACAGACACAAGGTGCAGGGTTTGATTCTCACATGGAGTAATTGGCTAGGCTTGAAATGGCCCACAAGAGTAATTAGCCTTGTACTAACCTATAATATAAAAAGTGCTTGCAACATTTTTTCCTTGGTCTCCGGCACTGTATGAATTGTCAGATCAAGTAGGTCTTCTCCACCCATGCTCAACATCGTAAACTCTTAATACCAAGAACCAAATAAGTACACAAATGAGACTATTCTGACAATGGTAAAAAATCTCAAAAGTCAGGATCTAAACCATAGAATTAGTATTCAGAGTTTTTAAAATACTGTTTCACCTACAAAGACTTCATCATAAAAATTTAAAACCTGTCAACAGATTAATTTAGCCCTGGGTATTTATTCACCATCAGTTTTATTTGCCACTCTGCTTCTTTGACCTCTACTCTAGTTCTAAAATTACCTCCCTTTAAATCTGTTGGGACTAATTCCAAAACAGCTAAAATAATCTGTTAATAAAAAATATAAGGTTAAAAGGTTAATAAGTGATACTGTTCTTAGCTAAATAATTCTAACATGGTTCATTATTTATGAGATTTTTAATGTATTCACTACTTTGTGCTTAATTAAGTTTTAATTGAATAATTTTGTTTGCATATGTAAAAGGTGCTTAGGGAATGTATTTTAACAGTTGCTAATAAGTGTAAAGGAGTTTATGGGACGAGGATTATGATAGCATGTATTAAATTAATCAAGCTGCTGCTGTGGGCTCAACCAACTTGTATTCTTTTACTTTTTCTTTTAAGGTAAGCACCCGTATAACCATCTGAGCTACATACCTTGCACAAATACTGGCTGGTTATCCCTGATAACATGCGCTACTCTCCTGTTAATGGGCACTCATCCTAATGCGCATGCATGACCAACAACAACATGCGAAAGAAATGCCTAATTCCCAAACACCACTCATCTCGTAATGCACCTGTCACAGTAATCAAGCACAAATAATTCAAGAAAACTCCCCAGAATAACTGAAATTATCTTTGAATTCCTTCACTGTACCCAGAATGTCTGCTGTAACAACCATACCATCCAGTCTTATCCAAAGATGATCCAACACTCTAATCCAGTGCTCCAACTGCGAACCCAACAAATTCACACCATACACCTACGAGACACAGATTACCAAACAAATGTCTTCTACCAATGCTCAACAATAAAACAGCAAACTAACAAAATGATCCATGTCTTTGTCACTGTACTCACTAAACCATTAACACACCACATGGGAAAGAAAGATAACAAAAAAAAAAAATAATAATTACCTTTTCAAACTTCTATCCACACCCCAAAAGCAAGCTGGTCCTTCCTGAAACCTACTACCTATGGTTATCTTGGATGTAAACTTGCCAAAGGCAAAGCAGCAAGTTCACACCAAAGTCTGAGACTACAAACTGCAAAATCCTGCCTAAAAATCCAATACTCCTCCCTCCCCTTCACCTCAATTCCTCCCTATCTGAACGCTCCACTCCAACAATTAACTCTTACATTCCTTCCCTACCTACCTATGTACTTACACCCTCCACCAACTGCTTGTTCTCCCACCCTTAAGTACCAGCATCTCTGGACACATTAGTCTGTGTGCAGACCACATTTTTCTTGCTGTTAACCAGGTTATTGTCATCTGTTTAGGATGATCATATAAGTAGTTCTTACTTAGGAATAAATCTTCATGCAAAGATATTAATATTTTTAACCAGCTGTCAGGTACTGTATCTGAGACTAGGTCTTCCCAGTTAAGATATTTTCTTACTTTTGTTTCAGTTTTTCTGGCCATTACTTCATCCTATTTCATATCCTGTGCATTTGAACTTTATATTGTTTCTTTCACTTCTTTTTCCCTTCCAGCATCTTTGGTATGTTCCACAGGGTCTTCATATATATATATATCTCCAAAATGTATATATTTCTTCTTTACTTTGGTGGTGTTTCTATTCCTTTTGCTTTGTTTCCCATTGCTATATAAAACTTTTGTTGGTCATCAATAAATTGCTTATTTTGTACTTTTCCTTTATATTTATCTGCACATTTTCTAAGTTTTTCTGCCTGTGCTGCTATCTTTAGTTTATTATTTGCTGTAATATACAATAGATCCTGGTCTTTTTCTGATACTGCGGTTAACCTTTATCATGTCTGTCTTTCTAACTATTTTTGTTGATGTAGTCCCTCTTTTATACAATAACAGTTCTTAATTGCTTTATAGTTTTCTCTATTTTAGACTTCCCTGGGGGCATTTGATTTATTCTCTTTCTTTCCCTTTATCTGTTATTAATTTAGCTGCACAGTAATATATTAGATTTACTTCTGTTATAGCCCATGAATTTCTGTTAATAGTCTTGTTTACTGTGTTCGGCTATTTTATCAGACTTCTAAAATGTTGGCTCTTATTGACCTTCTGTAATCTATTTCTTTAAACAATAATTAATATGTCTATTCATCTCTATTAAATCAAGTAACTCTTCCCTTAGATCACTTTGCTCTAAACTGAGAGCACATTCTTTGTTCTGTGGGCATTCTACAGAAAGTTCCAGAACATCTTCCTGTGACATATTTTCTTCAGCTACATCCTATATCCCCCATTGCTCTTTCATATAAGAACTCACTGGCCTATCCATCCACAACATTGACTGTGTCAGAGTTACCACCTTTTTCTCCTCCTTCCCATGATGTGCATCTCCAACTGAACTTTTATCCTGGTTTTGTATTGAATGCTCCAGAGTATCTTCATGTGGCAAGTGATCACATGCCTCCTGTTCCACCCATTTCTTCTTAATTTGGGGACTCATTTTTCCATCACGCTCTGACATTACCAGAGTTTGATTTTCTACACTACATCCTTCACTTCTCTTGTAATCTGTAACTTCAGTTTCTATTTCTTTAATTTCTACTTTACTAATCTTCTGTTCTATGATTGCCATTTGTGATTTTATTTTTTGTATTGTGAAATTTTCCATATCTGGGTGCTTATGCTTGTATTTCTCTTCAAATATCTTTGGAGCTGCTTTTTCGTATTAGTTCGTTTGGCTTTCTCCTTTGCATAAATGTTGCACCATATCAGGTCTTTTTTTCTTTCCCATGTCCATGTTTCTTTTTTATACCTTTCAGAAATCTTTAGGTTTTGTTCTTTATATTTTTGCACTTCCTCTTTCACTTCCTTTTCCAAGCGGCCTAAAGTTTCTTTGTCTATAAAACTTTTTTCATGGATCTGCCATATTAATGAACAAAAATTTGCATTTTAAGCGTTTGACAGTTTTTCTTCTGCAAGTATTTTTCTTTTCCTTAATTTATCTCTTAATTTTTTTGAATATCTTCTATCTGGAAATCATGAGCTTCTTGCATAATAGTAATAATACAAAATTTCTTCCTTATCCTCAGTAGTCCACTCTATCATCTTTAAGGCTCGTTATGGCCTGTCAGTTCTTGTGTTTTTTGTGGACTACTGGTTTATTTTACAAAAGGGGGGATCTTTGCCCTGAGCCTGGCTTAACCCCATTGTAGGAATGTTTCCATATCTGAGGATTCTGCACTGTTTTTTTCCAATTCTGGCACCACTGCGCATAACAGGATTGAGCATTTTTTTTATCCTGGGCCTTGTGCACCCAGCTGTATGTTTTTATTTTTTGCATTTTACCATTTATGCATTTACTCAGTACACAAGGAAAAAGCTAATAACATAATATAACATAATATATTTGAATTTACAAATAATCATGTATTTTACATGGAAAATGTTTTAATATTTTACTTACGTGTATAAAGAGGGTGAAATAGTAAGGAAAGTGTTTATTTGATAGAGACAATTTTTTTGGAGGGTTTAATATTATGCAAGAAAAAAATTAAATCAGTGTACTGATTTGACTAAGTGTTTGTTCATTATGATTGAATGGGTACATGTTTCTTTAAAAAGTGGATGTGAGCTGAGCATTCCTTAGGAATACTGATTGACTGCTTGTTAAGAAAGAGTATTTAAATGTTTTAGGGGTGAGATTCAGTTTGTTCTAATGAAGTCAATTCATTGATGAACGCTCTCAACATGAAACACTGTGTATTTGGACTTTATACTGGTCTTTTATTTGCTTTTATTCATTAAAAGGAGTTTTCCATGGTCCTTTTGGTGCATTTTTTTCTGTGGTTTTGGTCTGTTGAGCACCAACACACCTTCATTTGTTTTTTGTTTTTTTTAACCTACTTCTGTCCATGATATGTGCTACTATATAATACAGTATGTATATCAGATTCATCTTGGTGAGATTTTGTGAAAACAGTGTCCACCAAGTGAAGACATTCGCCAAGACTTGAGGATGAATTCAGTTCCAGCAATACTACTTGCCTTTTCTTGCTGATTTTATCATCTCTCCATTTGGACTTTCTTTGTATCCACAACCCTTCATTCCCACTTTTGTACATGTAGTTGGAGTGCCACATCCACAGTGACAATCATCTCAAGCCACTGTTCACACCACTAGGTGGCTAGTCCTACCACAGTTGTTCTTCCATACCATAACTCAGACATGCACACTCAGACATATGGGTAATTTAACAAAGGTAGGTCATGCAGACTTCAAACAGCTGGCACCCCAGCCAAGTATCGAACTTGAAAACCTCTTGCTCTGATGCAATGATCCCATTAGTCCATTTTGGTCTCATTTACCAGCTACTGTCCTGTCACTTTTTTAACTTGTGCTCTTAGCTCCTTCGAGATGCAGCCATGACTCAATGTTAGAATGCCATAGAATTCACTGACTATATCTGTTTTTTTCCTCTGCATTATCTCATTTTTTCTCTTATTTCTTCCTGTCTGAAAATGACATCTAGCTTTTCTGCCATTTCCTCTTTTGATCATTCCATTCTCCTCAGACCTTATACTGTCCAGCAGAGGGGAATCTGAATCCCCCCAAAGCTTTAGTTCCTGTTTCTTGTATCCCCATCCCTGCTTTTGCTGTGATTGCTATTGGAGTTTCCTCTTCTGTTGGATTTCTGTTTTGATCAACTTCTTGCAGTTCTTAGTGTATCTTTTTCATGCACTCTCCTCATATTTTCTTTTCTCCATTTCTGTAGACTACTATGCTTAAAGTCTTTCCTGCCCCACCTATCTTGTTTATATCACCTTGCATGCCTTTGTTAACTTCTTCTTTAGTTCTTTCCTGTGCATATATCTAAATCAGACATTTTCCATGACCCTTTTATTTTTACCTCCTGCCTGGCACTTCACAGGTTTGTATGGAAGTCTATTTCTGGAGGGAGATATGAATTTATGTCTTTGTGTCTGTTGTTCCAGCTTCCACTCAGTACAACCCCAAAAGCTTCCATGCTTCAGTAATGATGACTTAATGCATGCATGAATTCTCTGAGCTTTCAGCGGCCCAAATAAGTCAGCCATACAGTTTATTAGTTTATGCAGTACATCAGAGTAACCCTCCACTGGGTTTATAAAGACATAATTAAAAAGTATCAGTTTAAGTGTTCTATCTTGTCTCATAATTTGCAGTGGCAGCATGCTAATATGTGTCTTTGCTGTCTTCTTCTTGCACCTCCCATTCTAACAACTCATAGGTGCATAGTTCTTTAGTAGGCTAACAACCATAAGTGTCCTTTTAAGTCTAGCCATCCATCTGAAATCAATGACAAGTTCTGGTACCATTGATAAGTTTAAGCAGGTGCTTGGGAGCTAAAACATTTACAAGCAGGGGCCTAGGAGAACCATTTGCAAGCTGTCTTTGTCCATTAGAGACATATGTACCATACCAGGGATGAATTACTTGTTTCCCATCCAACTGTCAAAGTTACACTTGAATTGGGTTAGGGAGGGACTCTGCTTAACATGAATGGGGAGCCTGTTCCAGGGATGCATACCTGTCACTCCAGCAGGTCCTATTTATATCACAGTCAAGGCTTAAGTCTTTAGAACAGGTAATTCTGGTACTGTTTGCTTTGCAGATATGCAGGAGGTCCATCAGAGTGGGGTCTGCTAATGCCTTGTATGACAGGCATAGATCTCCCCTCAACAGCCTGTAGGAGACAGAATACAATGATAGGGCCTTGAGGCAGACTGCATAAGGCATGTTACTTTTGCCCAATATTCTTTTAGTGAGAAACCTCTGTGGACTTTTCAGTTATTGGATATGCCTGGTTATGTACATACCAAAGGGGGCATTGCATTCAATGATAGGTCTGATGAATGCCAAATACAGTGGAACAATGAAGCCCTTGGACCTAGATGCTGTACCTTTGTTTATAACATACACAACATAGAATGATTTCCTCACTACTGTAGACACTTGACGGTCAAAGGCTAGATTACTATCTACATGTGTCCCTAAGTCCCTGACTACTGGGTCAACATTTAGGGTGATTATTTGTATTATCTTTTCTTATAATCTGGGAATGTGAAATATTGTTTCCAGTAATTCTAGCAGCAATCTTTCCAGACCTGTATCCAGGGCATGCTCTGACACTCCTATAATCCTAATACCTTTTCATCTAGATGTGTTTTCTAAGTCATCCAGTTTACCTGTTAGCCATTGTAGCTTTTTCTTTTTCTGTCAGCCTTCCACGGTGTTCCTGCATCTCTTATCTCAGTGCTGTTCTGTCCTCTTCCAAGTCTTGGATTATTTATTTCAACTTATTCACTTCTTTTTGTTGATTTTCTACTGTTTTCCACATTAGGCCTATATCATCTGTGAGCTTTGGGAACAGATTGCAAAACAGTTGTTCCTGTAGATCTAACTTCAACTCAGCCAGCTGTTGTTACCTTTTATCCTTGTCAAACATCCCCAGAGTTTTCTTGATTTTCCCTCCTGGCATTTGTTAATTAGTTATATTTTTCTTGACTTTTTGTCCAGTGTTCTTAGCCTATGCAGCCATATTGCTTGTGTTCTCAAGTTCATAGGTAATTAGTTGGTAAGCGCCAGGGGATCTGTTTAAGCTTAGTCATGCTTCCCAAATGTATCTGACAAGTTTGGTCATATTATGGTTACTCTAAGGAGTATATGTAGGCTTGAGCATGGGTAGTCAAGCATTTATGGGATACCTCTGTCTAATAGATACATTGGTGCCACACCAGTCGTAAATTTCTGATTGTCAATCTACTGGTCCAAGTTATGCTTTGAGTTTGGGAATAACTTTGCTTCACGTGAATGAGAAGCCTGACTCAGAGAATGGGAAGTCACTGAGGCACATACCTGTCCCTCCAACATGTCCTGTTTTTGCTGCAGTCAAGGTTTAGATTCCTAGATTGGGTAATTCTTATGCTATTTGTTTTGAGCTTATGCAACATGTCCATCATAAGGGGATCAGAGGATGCTTTGTAGGCCAGGCATTGATTGCCTTTCAGCAGCCTGTAGGGGACGGAGTACAGGGATAAGGCTTTGATGCAGTCCACATAGGACATGTTATTTACACCCTGAATTCTTTTTGTAAAGAACCTCTGTGGAGACTTACATATGCCTGGTCAAGTCCATACTGATGGGGTCATTCTACTCAATCAGTAGTCTGATGAGGCCCGAATACAGCAGAACAATGCATCCTTGGTCCTAGAAACCATACCCTTTCTTATAAGTTGCTCAACATAGAATGATTTCCTTACTACTGTAGACACATGATGGTCAAAGGCCAGGTTACTGTCTATGTCTATTCTCAAATCCATGACCACTGGGTCTACTCTTAGGGGTGAATTATAAATGTGTGGTAGCTTTCAGGGGTATCCATTTTCTCTAATGATACTATTTTATATTTCTTGGCACTGAGCTTTTGGCAGTGCCTCTAGCACCATTTATTGGTCTACATCAGGCCTTCTTGGAGGTATTTTTGCCTTTGGAGGAGTATATGCCTTTTCCAAGTTTGCAGTCATTTGCAGACTTGGTCAATCAGATGCCCTTGATGTTGGCCTTCACTTCAGAGACGTAGATTCCAAAAAAGGAGAATCCCCAGCAATGAGCATTGAGGAAATCCACTAGTGATTGGCCATTTTGCATAAGTAGACTCCCCCATCCTAACTTAGAAGGGCCTATCTTTTAGCCAGCTGGTTATCCAGTAGGTAACATAGGGGTTTATACCTATGTTTGTGAGTGTGTCTACAATGTTCAGGTGGGGTATGATGAGCCCTCTTTAATCCCAGTAACTAGGGAGTCACAATCCTCACTACTGTCTCTGGTTAGGTAGTGTCACTAAAAGCAGGACAGAAATACACAATTTCTCCTAAGACTAAACTGGGAACATGTACCAAACCTGAGACTGAACTATATGCTTTACTCCACATCCCCAAATGAGTCTCCACACTAATCCCTGCAGAGCAATGTGTCCCAGTTCTAGGTATCTGACACACTCACTCTTAAATATCTGATATTCACATGTACATACACTCTTGGGAAAGACTAACACAGATTTACCTGCTGTGTTTCTCTGTCGAGATTACAAGTTAGTGGCTGCCACCAGTCAAATACCACAATACCCTCCAAAAGCGGTGTTCAATTATATTGGACAAAACAGATATGGAAACAAATGGTAGCATGTATTCCAAGCAGTAAGGCTTTTCAGAGTGTCCCTGGTGGTATCACAAGAAACATAAACAATCTTAAGTTATTAAAAATATTACCTAAATAACCAGACACAATGAGAGGCAGTAAAACATTTAATAATAAATAAAATGATTTAAAACATGTAAATACTGAATAATTCCAATAAAACCCAGGTTTTCACACACAGGAAATATCAAAATAATACTGTAGGATAGATCTCACATTGATTTTAGAAAACCTCTAACTATCTAGCTGTAGTTCCCTGACTATCTGAAGATTAACTGTCCCTACCTAATCTAAATACTTTAGAAAGGCAAGATTATACTCATACTTCTGCCAGGTAGGATGAGAAATTATGTCCACACCCCAGGCTGTTGTCTGTTCTCAGTGACTGGAACAGCTACTCTGCTGGAAACAACTAGACTACTACTGCTGAATAGCTCTGGAAAATGACTACTGAACAATAACCAAAGAACTGATTCAGAACCTGCTTTTATAGCAGATTTTCTTAAAGAAACAAGAAGCTACTATGAGGATTCTACTCTCTCATATCAGACTTTGAAAAGTAAACAAACAGCTGCAGTGAAGATTCTATTTTCCCAGCCCAGGCACACAATGACATCACATCTAGGTCAGCTGACTCTAGCACAACATACATTCAGAATTGTCTTTACAGAGAACATGTACATTTACTCTGCCAGAAGAACAATGCTTGACATTCAAACATCTTGCATAAATCAGAATAATAATCAAAAGACATAAATGTATTTACAAAATTATAGCTAGTAATGCTGGCATATACAACACAGAGTAATTTACAATTATTTATAATTATTTACAAAACTTCACCCAGTCATGTTAGCACAGATAACAGTATCTAATATCCTCACATGGGGTATTGTGTCAAATGTCTTGGCCAGGTTAAAGTAGGCAGTGTGTATAATTTTACCCTTGTCCTTTGTTTTGGTGACCTTCTTGAAGAAGTTCTCCAGGTTGAATCATAATGGTCTGACCTTGAAAAAAACTAAACTAGGTTGGACTCAGTGTTTGAAAGTTTCCTATGTCATTGTTCATCACATGGTCTATCACATGGCACCCACTCAATCTCAATAATTATTGCCAGCAATGCTGAATAAAACAGACCCTGAGAAGACTTGAAATACATCTATTCTACTTCCATCAAATTCAGATGCAAAGAAGCTTTCCATTTTATTATTTAGCATCCTTAAATTAGTTTCTAGGGTAAGTTAATGTGTAGGAAAACTGATTTGATGATTGGAATTTACCTATGAGAATTTTGTATTCACTTATTCCAAACTATTAGGACAAGTGTGGAAATAAATCTTTAATAACAAAGATGTGCTCATGTCCAGCAGACTTTATTTATTAGCTTTACCTGTAAAGTGACTCTGCCATATTTTGTATGTGACCTATTCTGCATATTTATCAAGACTTCTGATGATATTTGTTCTGCTATAAGTATTTTTTCCATTTTTTTCAGAAGCAGTTAATTGTGGACATTGAGCAGTAGTCAGGCTGGGTAGTGCCATCTGCTCTGCATTGCAGAACAGGGATTACACTTTCATAGTGACTGGACCTTGACTGTTCCTAGAAAGAGTAGTTTAAAGAAATGACACCAGTAGTATACCTGTAAATTAACCAACAAAAGGACTAAAATGTTTTGATTTGCACACTTTTGTAACAGGATTCATGCAAGTCATATAATGCATTCTTCTCCTCAACCTGAAGTGTAGTTATTCTGAGTCAACCTATGCAAAATACCTATTGGAAATGATGCTTTTTCCTTAGTGTACCCCAGTTATGTTATCATAACTCATGATGCACATCATCTGTATTATGTCCTATGTTTAACTACTACCTTTCCATCTTCCTATAAAATTAATCTATGAATATGACAGTACTCTTCTGGCTCTTCAACCTTGTACTCAAGGTGTTTGTTTATTTATTTACTTTCATTCTTTTATTATTTCTTGCACTCATTTAGTCATTTATATTTAATTGGGCAGGTGAACTGGTCATAGAACCATTTTAGTCATGACTCAGGCCTCAGTCTATAGATATTAACAATTGTATCACAATAAAAGGAATCAAAAAGATACTACCATAATGATAAAATATTGGCACAGCAAAACGCAAAAGAAAAACAAACATACACTGCAGTAAAGATGGTACAAAAACATAAAGATATTAGAAAGAAACATTACACTGTGTACTTAAAACAGGTGCAATTACTAGGTCCATTTTGGAACTAATAAAAGAAAGCTGCCTGATTATTTATGTAAAAAAATAAGTATCTTAAGTGTGTATACAAATAGTTTATTTTAGAAAATTCCAGTGAAGAGAATGATTATTACATTTTGTGAGCAGAGTACAAAATATTGGTGTGTAAGTATTATCCAGAATAATTCATGGATATGCTGTTGATAAATACATAATAATGTATACGGTGTTTAGGTACAAGTACGTTTCATAACTTTCAATGTGAAGAAGTATATAATACCTGTAAGGAAGAATATTTCATTGGGTAACAAAATGATTATCCACAGTCATTATACCAGATATATTTTGATGGTTTGGAAGGCATTTTCTAAACTGTGATAGTTCATCACACTTCCTAATGATGGCAATATGGAGCTCCAGCACGTTGAGGCAATTTTAGAATACATGTATTTAGAAAGAGGCCTTCTTGACTTTCCAAAGTATATGAGGAACATTGTGTTCTTCACTTGTCTGCAAGTGGGAGACTGAAGTGCTCACTCAGTAGTTTAAAGATATCAGCGACTAGGAGACCCCTCACTATTACATCCAATGGGAGAACTAGTTGGCTAAACCAAAGTATTTTCTTTTTAGTAGAGTGTAATAATGCTGTGTTTTACTTAAAGCTACTAATGAAAGAACATAATCTAATCTAGGGATAAATACTTTTGGGAACTTGATTTTCTATCCCCAGGAGATAGAATATGTGATCGTTTGCAGCAAAATCTAAGCTGGTTTAGTGCTTTTCCAGAGATTTGTTCCACACATTGTAAGTGTTAGCCAGGAATCTTATAGATTCATAGATTAGTACAAGACTAACTGCCTTTCTGGGTCATTTTAAGCCTAGCCAATTACCCCATGTGAGAATCAACCCTGTACATTGTGTCTGTAAGGTAAACACCTTACCCATTTTGCCATACTCCCACCCTAATATCTACATACCTACCCCACATCTAATAATAGGAAAGGGACTTCCACTGCATCTTTCAGAAAGAGATTTTGAGGGGAATTAAATCTGTGAGCAGTTACAGTTATGGAACTGGACAATGGACAATAAATTCAATATTAATGAAGGTAATACTGAGTTTACTGCCTGTAATTTAGTTGCATAATACACTGACAACTTGCTGTAAATATTTTTGTAGTCTTTTGTGGAAATGGTCAGCACTTATTAGTATGACACCATTTGCAGAGAATATGCATCTGAAACTAACAAAGCCTATTAGAGGATCTTTTATATGTGAAAACAGGAGAAGCTTATGAATGGAGCTTAGTGGTACACTTCAAGTGAAAGGTCCTATGCATGATATACAGCAAGCACATTTCATTTGAAATGTTCTGTAGCTTTTGTAATTTAAGAATTACTGTAGCACTGCACCAATCAAACTCAAGACAGTTTATTTGGAAGCATATTTTGGTCTACTGTTTTAATAGCCCTTTTTAGGTCATTTGTGTCTGTGATAAGGCCTTTTTTCTGTGTCTGCTAGGTTTTGGACATTGTGGGAGCATATGGTAATAAGTTATTTATTATTTATTTACTATTTATTCACTGGATAAGTGGACTGGTCTAGTGACCCTTTTCATTCAAGACCTGAGCTCAAAGAGCAGAAAATACATTGCAGTCTTTCAAACAACAATAATATATACAAAATGAGTAAACAGGAAAATTCAGAACATACTGAGATTTAATGCAGATAGAATAACATTAAAAGATCCAATCAGATAATGATACTAAATGTTTGAAAGTGTCACTGTTGTTTGTTGGCTACAATTAAGTAATTACAGGGATTATCAGGGGGTATGCTTGTAAAGATTTTATTTCTAGATTTTTGCCAGGGGACAGCTATTGGTTGGTAGTCATAAGGAGAGTTAGGGGACTGGCATAACTGAGGCTTAATTACATCATTCAGATCTGTCAGCTGTGGAATGTGATATCTAAAGCAGTTTACATTATGTATATTCAGAAAAGTACAATGTGCATAAAACATTGGGCAGGATTCACGAAGGCTTGCACGGAGTGTAAAAGATGTGCAACACTCTATGCAAGCCTCGCGATCCAGGAACAGCCCTAAGCTCCGTGTAAGAGACCAGCTAAAACGTCTCTTACACGGACTGGGCGTGGACATGCTAAATACCTCACTTGCATCCGAAAGGTATGCAAATGAGGTATATTAACGATCCACGAAGCAGAAACCAGTCCGTGTAGGAGAAGTTTTAGCTGCAGAAATGTACTCAGCTGACAACTGAGTACATTTCTGCAAATTCCACAACGGAGCGATGTCAGCTCCAAATAAAGGTTACATATGACTCATGCAGCATGCCAATGGCCAAATATGTGGCCATTGGCAAGATAACCCGATGCAAAAATATTAAAAATATAATTTTTTTTTTTTTGGCGATCGCCGATGTTTAAACCCAGCACAGCCCTGCGCAAACGAGCTGCTCTGTATAAAACCACAAAAAAGAAGGTTATAAACCCACAAATGTGGGTTTCATGCAATACATGGAATGACAATGCAGGGACCAGCAGACCAAAACCAACATGGCCACCGTGTAGTGGTTGCTAAGGGGGGAAGCTGAGTCTAAGACATGTAACTAAGCATTAGTAGGCAATCTCATGTAAATGAGGATTCGGATACTGAATCTCACAGTCACATACCAAATGAGCACAGTCTGAGTAGTGTAAGAGATACAAAAGGGGGAGGAATAGAGTAGGAGATAGGTGACATCACAGGGGGGAATGGTAGAAAGAAATGCAATTCATTGGAGGCCAGTGTAACATGACAGATGACAGGCACAGATCATGGAAAGAGGTGTGCCACTAGATAAGTCATAGAAAGTCAAGAAATGGAAGGTGTACACTGTTACCTACACCAAAGTTTCTTGCTGGCCATGCATGCGCACGTGTGCATGCCATGAAGCGCGAGTAGGACAATGTGCATGCGTGTAAGGCAGTGTGAGCATGTGGGAGCGTGTTGGGAGATGTTTAACACTGTTTGCGCGGGTGTGCGCACGTGTAAGGCAGGCTGAGTATGTTGGAGGCTGTTGGCAGATGTGTAACAGTGTTTGTGCGGGTGTACGCGCGTGTAAACCCGAATAAGTAGATTCTGAACCATGTAAGCACGTGTGCGCGCGTGTAAGCCACTGTGAGCATGTTTCAGATAGTATGCACATTGCTCCCCCCTGAGGAAACAGAGAGGAAAAAGGAAACAACAGAATTAATAGGAAGCTAGCAGGGATAACTGCTGAAGCTAGCAGGTGAAAATAATTAGAAGCAGGCAATTACACAGGCAGAATAGTAGCCCAGCCCAGCACTTAAAACTCTGCAAACAGTAGTGCAAGATGTTTCCATTAAGAGACACTGCAAGACAGGAGTAAGCTAATAGAAGTGAAAACTGAAAAAGCTTCACTCAGAGCAGAAATGTTAGGGGCTGCCATAGCTGTCATAATGAGACATAGGCGACTTGCTGAGGGTGGTGACAATGCAGATGGTGCCTGACAACCCACAATGAGGAGACGGAGAAGAGTGTACAGGCCCAGGGTCACCTACCACGGGTTACATGAGCTGGAGATAGTAGAGTGCTATAGAGTGGACAGAGAGCTCCTGCAGCAAATTGTTGAGCTGTGCAGGCCACGCCTCACACACAGAACCAACAGAGGGGAACCCATCCCAGTGGCCACCAAGGTATGTGTTGGCCTAAGAATACTAGCAACAGGTACCTTCCAGAGACCAACTGGCGATATGATGGGGAAATCACAGGCATCAGCCTCCAGGGTACTACACCAGTTCCTGGATGCCATGTCAGCACGTCGGTGATCATGTATATTTCCCCAATGCCCGTGAGGTATTGGCCAGCAATATGCATCTCTTCCAGCAAATAGCGGAATACCCTGAGGTACTGGGTGCAATAGACTGCACGCACATACGCATCAAAGCACCAGCCGGTGAGCGGGGTAGGGCCTACATTAACCGCAAGGGCTTCCCCTCCATCAACTGCCAGGTCGTGTGTGATGCCCAGGGCATAATAATGAATGTGTGTGCTGGCTGCCCCGGGAGTTATCACGATTTCCACATCTGGCATTTGACGCAGCTGTACCAGACATTTGCCAATGGGGACATCCCACACGGACACCTAGTGAGGGATGCAGGTTATGCATTGGAGCCGTGGCTGATGACACCCATCAGAAACGCACACACACCTGAACAGGAACGCCATAATGAGGCACACGCACAAACACATAATGTGATAGAGCATGTGTTTGGGCTGCTCAAGTCACGGTTCCGGTGTCTGGACACATCTGGTGGAGCCTTGCAGTACACACCAACTACATGTACCCAAATTGTCATGGTATGTGCTATGCTACATAATATGATCTAGCTAAAACAGCTGCAGCAGGACCAGCATAGGGCCGGACCAAACAGCCCCCCACCATTGCCAAGGCCATCACAGGCAGAGCGTGACTCAGAGGAGGAACAACCTGAGTCTGCCCCAGTAGGCAGAAGGAGGCGTGCCCAGTATGCCCTGGCCTTGGCAAAGAGGCAACGCATAGCACATACACTGGCTCAGTAGGAACCCTGGGAATGATACCCCTCTCTGACTCACTCATATAGTAACAGGGATGCCTAACATGACACAACCTGCTCTCAAACATGTACAGGGAGTGTAGTATGTGCATCCGACAGAGGCAGCCCTGCAGCACCACCTGAGGCATGACTGCCATGTGTTAAGCAATGTAACACCATCTAGTATATGCAAACATGAAGACCCTGCCTAACATCTCACCCTCACCAAGCATGATGCCACACTATGAAGACAAGAAGATCAAGTACAATAATTGGCTGAAGTAATGCAGTCAGTCAAAGGGGAGCCAATGTGTTACAGGCTGGGAAGATATGCAGAGTTTGACATGATGCACCACCTGCTAGGGGTGGCGTGCACCTATCATGCCATGCCCCATGGATACTGGCAAAGGCTGTCAGTACCCACAGCATGCCCTGAATAGGTAAGTCTCAAAACACAAACCCAACCTCATAGGTTCTACAAGGGATAGGGACCTAGATGTAATACTACCCCATGACAGATGTATAAACAGCAAGATGTGTGCAGTGTAAACGCACACAGTAAGGAGAATGTAGATACCAGTCCTGTAATAGAGAACTGGGCAAGGCTCACATCAGCACCCTAACACTACCAGGTCACACCTCATACTGTGCTGTACAGCCGCAAAACATGGAACAAGCTACAAAAAGAGGGTGACTAGCAAGAAATGGCAAGGATAACCACACCCCCATGTTGGTACCACAACAAGAAGCAGCATGGAATATCCATGGTCAAATACCAATGGCTAAAACTGCCTCGCAGTATATAGCCTGCTGCAGACCACTGTCCTAATACCATGAACAGCACCTGGCCTGTCGGAATACATGAATATATCAAGCCCCCCAAACCATATTATATTGCTTGACTGAAAATACCCAGACATACACCGGTAGCATTGTTCTAGCACCAACACAGTAGGAGAAAATTACCCAGATTCCATAAACCAAAATGCCCAGGAACAATGTACTACTCCCACAAGAGGGGTAAGCATACTGGATGTGATAATCAGCAACATGTGTACTGGATGGCAAGATGAGAAGTGTACCCCTCACGGGTAAGACCAGACCATAGACTAATCACACTGGATATACACACCCTGACCCCAGTCCCTGGCCAGAATACCACAGTGAAAAACATGTGTAAAGTATAGGTTGCAGCCCTCAAAACCGATGTTGAATCCACAAAAGGCCCTGTGCAAGTGCAGAATATGGGACACACCACAGAACATGTTATACAGGCATTCCATGAACACAGCCAGGAATGCTTGGAGTATGCAATCACAAATAACAGCAACACACAATGCCATACATGCAGGCATCTGTCATGCTGGCCTCCAGCCATTATCAAACCATGCAAGAGAATGAGGAAGCTACCACATGATAGAGCAAACATAAAAAGGGAAGTAATCACTGACCAGTAGTATGGCAACAACATATGTCCACACATACAATCCACTAAGTCCAGCCACAACAAGTATAATCTATGAATCCAGAGGCAATGTGATGCCAGTACCAAGTACACAGACAACCACAACACCCCCCAATAAATACAAACATATGTGACAGATGCATCCATGTATCCAAACCAGAGGTTGAGCTCCAACAACTCAGTACTGTCAACACTAGTCAGGAGGAGAAGGTAACCACATACACCACAAACCCAGTCCCACATAGACCTACCACAACTGTAAACCAAACACATAAACACAGACAAATATTCCTGGAGGCCTTAATTACAAACACACCACACCAACAGAAGCCTCCAAAGTAGATCACAAGCAACCACAACCTTCAAACACAGCACATGCAACGAATAGTATGCAAAGCTGGTGTGCCAAACAGTCACAGGCCCGAAGGAGAAACAACATGCCTGATACAGTCGTAATAGGTGTCTGTATAGGCAGACACACAGCTGTTCCACTCACCAGACTGAACAAGGGAAAGGATAGAGTAAGCTGCTTGTAGGTTGCCACAAAATGCCACTTAACACAAGTAAGCAGGTCACCCCAAAGCAAGCAAAAATATGATGCACTCAATGTCCATGCTGGTGTGAATTACCTGAGATGTACCTCCCTGGTCAACATCAAATGAGACATGGATGGTCCCTCCGAGTATGTACCCCAGGGCGGGATGACACTGGCTGTGTGCAGCATCCAACCCTCACCAAGAATGATGCCACAGTACAAACACAGAATGCTCATGTTTAACAGCTGGCACAGTTACAGCTGTCAGTCCAAGAGGGTGTAATGTGTGTCTGCTTGAGATGTCAAGCATGACAAGCCATGCTGCTGTTACAGGGATGGCTGTCAGCTGTTACCCGTGTGTGTCTGGATACTGGATAAGGCCATTGCCGCCTCCATAGAGCCGTATGTAGGCAAGGCCAAAAAGACTACCCACCACCCTAGAAAACATAACTGGTAGGAAACATAAGGGTAATGCTGACCAATGCCAGATGTGTAAACTGCAATATGCATGCCCCTGAGGCACTTCCCATTATGGAGAACATTGATGCCTGTCCAGTGACAGAAGCCTGCTGCAGGCCTAGTGATAGCACACCAGCACTACTAGGTTATACCACATACCATGTGTTATGGCCCCAACACCTGCACCAAGACATCAAAGGAGGGGGAGTAGCCATATGCAGCACAGACACCCATATAGCCAGGTAACTGACAATGCACAAAGCAGCGGACACCACCCATGTGCACATAACTGTAGTCAAAACTGCTGTACAGTGTGTAGCATGCGACAGACCACACTCTCACACACAAGAACCCCACCCAGACATCCGAAGACACTGGACAGTATGAATGTCCCACCAAATACCAGACAAGGTACACAAAGTACCACATAGGTGTCAAACCATTATGTATGCAAGGAGTCATCAGGGACCTAGGGACACAGGTTGACATTAATCTGTCATGTGACAGCCACAATGCCAATGTGGCTATGAAGACTGTTGATACTGGACACCGTATCATGAAAGGATTCACATCAACATCAACAGAGGTCACTGTGCCTCTGTACTGTTTCCTTATCAGACCCATAATCTAATACAATGACTCATATGGGATGTACCATACGTGACACCTGCAGCGGTTCGGAAGACCTCATAGTTACCCCACCAACAGGATAAAGGGTGTGAAATATATGTCATATGCTGCCTGGCTGTAGACACCCCAGCTGAATGCAGTCACACACCGCCTACACAGAGGCATTGTATGTCTGTTGTACCAGGCCATGTCCAACACAGGAGTAATGGACATGCTACACCACAGGAAATCAAAGCCATTGGAGCTGTGAGAGTCACAGATGTCAACCTCAACACATAATTAATTGGATGATTGGGTATGTTTGTTTTGTATTTAAACATGGATGCAAGAGTGTTTCAGCAGACTCTGATGATACCAGTTTACAGGTGAAAGCGCTTAGTCTGTATTCTTGCTGGAATTAAAGGATTTCACTTCGTCTTTGGTGTAGCTTCTTCCTTGAATTGCTGTGTGGGATATTTTTTTTTTTTATTTATTTTTTATTTTTATTGTTTTTTTTTTATTTATTTATTTTTTTTTTGGTTCATCGTTGTGGATCCTTGGTTGGTGTCCTGTGACTTTTTGTTTAACTTTTATTCCACTCAGCATTGTGTTGGAGGGCGTTGCAGCAGATATGGAGGATATCCTGAAAGAACTGACTAATGTATTGGGCAAATTGGACAAGGTTTATATGGAAGTAAAATCACAGGCTAACACGAACGTTGTCAGTCCAACGGACTCTGAAGTGCGGCTATTCACATTGCACTCTAATGAAAGTATCACTCCGGGGCAAAGGGAAATTCATTCGGGCACCGTTGGTGCTGGTATGAACAATAGACCAGGAGGGGCGAATTCGGAGGAACCGGAGTGTTCTACCTACCCGAACGGAGTCGATCGGACTCGTGGTTTAGGTTCCTGGTTCGAGGCACCGAGTTTTGAAAGTAACTGGGAAGCACCGGAAGTAAGAGGAATTAACGGTCGAGGACAGCAGCAGTATCCGCTCTCACTCCGAGAGCAGATATATAAATATGAAAAACTTTGCCGTAAATACAGAGCAATGCAATTAGACAATTAATTTCTTAATAAATCCAAAGAGTTGCAACAAGTACCAAGGGGGCTTTGTATATGGAAACTGCCTATGGGAATCGACATTGGATCGGAATGTTTTAAAGAGCTAGTAGCCCTTTATGATAATACAGGTATGCTTATGCTTGACATTATTATACGTAACAACAACAGTAAATTGTCTGCATTGCGGGATGAAATCAGCCTTTTGCACACCAGTATAACTACTGATTTGTTGTTTTTTGATTACAAGAGTAATTTTGAGCAAGTAATCAAAAAAGTTGAAACTTTTGTTTTGAACAGTAAAGCTACTAAGCACAAGAAGCTTGTTAGAGACACACACGAATATCAAACTGGGACTGCATACCCACCTGGTACAAAAACTGTTAGTGTTGGAACTAGGAATTCCAGGGCCTATACTGAGGGGAGAGTAGAATCAATGGCGGTTTCTGCCATTGAAGATGATGATGGCATTTTTTTAGAAAACGAAAACATCCCCCGCAGGTCGAAGAGACTTCTCAGCAAGGGAGATCAACAGAGGGGCAATGCTGACCATTTACCATCAAGGAGGGGAAATCGACATTACTAACGGACAACTCTCAACCCAATGACTTTGTAGTTGATTTTAATTTGTGTTTTTCCTTGGATTCTTTTCTGTATGGCAGTGATATGTTTGATAGTGAGAGGAACGAATGTTGTGTGAATGTTGAACAAGAGTTAACTGTTCAAATTGAAAATGATGATAGTTGTCAGCAGTCTGTAACTGTTTTTAATGTAGATCAGATGGAATACAATGAGCATCAAGTGAATACTTCAGTACCAGAATTTCAAAATCTAAGTCCAAACACTACTAACAAAGTTTGGAATGACACTGGAACTAGTGTAGGACTCATAGATGAACAAATGGATGGTAGAATTGAAGTCGAGGAGCCACAAATGAAGTGTGAGGTATTAAAAAGTGGAGGTTTTGTAATATATAATTACACAGAAATGGTGATAGGCAAAGTACATTTTGAAATTTTTAGTAAAGGGATTAGTTTTGTCCCTAGTTACAAAATAGACATAACGCAATTGCTTGTTAACCTGAAATATTACACTAGGAAATTAAATTTACATTTATACTTTTCAAGTATGGGGGTGACTTCAGCTAGAGCAAACAATGCAGAGAGTGTTACTCTTATGAAGAGAAAAAGTACCTTTGTGCCCCCTTCAAATAGTGACGTTAATATTTTTGAGCAAATGGTGGAGCGTGATTTCTGTAGATTATGTGCACAGCAAAATCATTTAAAAGATAATTTGACTGTTGAGGAGAGGAAGGTCATTCATGATATCACGGATACTAATGAATATAGGTGTATGCGCCCTGATAAGGGGGGAGGGATGGTCATTATGGGTAAGATGGACTACAATGGAATCATGATGAGGATGTTAAATGATGGAGAGACATACAGTAGAGTATCAAGAAATGAAGTAAACAGGACGTACAGTAAAATAGATTTATTTCTGCTGGATGCATTGTATCAAGGTGTTATAAATGAGGATGATTTTGATTTTTTGAGCGTCAAATTTCCTAGGATGCCTGTTTTATTTGGAATCCCTAAGACACACAAGGGACTTGAACAACTTGAATTTAGACCCATTGTATCAGCTAAGGGATCCGAGACAGAATCCATGGCAGTTTTTGTAGATCAGTTATGTAAGGAGGTGGTGTTGGAAACACCACATATCATTAAAGACTCCTGGCACTGCCTGGAGAGGATCAAAACAGTTAGTGAAGTTGATGTTGAGACGTATGGGTTTTTAACCATCGACGTAGTTAACCTCTTTTCTACTATCCCTCATGAGGAAGGGATTGAACTATTCGAAGAAAGTTTGAGGAACAGTAAAAGTTTTGACCTAGGGAGGCTTAACATGGGTTTGGATTCTATGAGATTCATTTTGACCAGTAATTACTTATTGTTTGAAGGGGAGACCTATCAGCAGATTAATGGTGTGGCAATGGGGGCACGTTGTGCCCCCGTTTTTGCCAACCTAGTGCTACTGGCATGGGAAAGGAAGTTTATTCCATCATCTGCATTTAATGAACACATTGTGCTATATAGCAGGTTCTTGGATGACATCCTAATTTTTTGGAAAGGCACAGAGGATGAAGTAACTAAATTTATGGCACATATTAACCAGGTCACCGAGTTTTTCAGATTTACACACACTTGGAATGTGACATCAATTAATTACCTGGACATTAGTATTTTTAAACATGAAGGAAAACTAGTGAGTAACATTTACAGAAAACCCAGTTTCTCTAACTCTATGCTACATTTTTCTAGTTGCCACCCTTTCCACCAAAGAAAGGGTGTGATTAAAGGGCAAATGGTGAGACTTTCTAGATTGGTTAGTAATGACAACATGTTCAAGAAGGATATGTATGTCTTAATTGGGTTATTTCTTGAAAGGGGATACCCCTTGAAATTATTGTTGAAAACGAAGAAGGAAATATACAGGAAAAGAAGGACAATATATACACCCATATTAAATGGTGGGGGTACATTGGCAACAATGCAAGGAGAAAAGAGGGGTCTTGCTGATAGGGAAAGAGATAGTATCACATTTGTGTTAAAATTTAATGACATGGCCAAGGAATTTTGTGAAAGTGTAAGGATTAATTGGAACCATTGTATCAATGAACAAACTAGGCAAGTTTTGGGTGGCAACCCAAAAATTGTTTTCAGTAGGGGGAGGAACATTAAAAACATTTTGGAAAGGGAGAATAAGGGTTACACTAGATCTAGGATGAGTAAATGTGGGAACTGTAGTGGGTGTAGATTCATTGCAGAAGGTGGTTATGTATGTGTGGTGGGTTTCCCAAGAACCTTGGCATGTCCAGGCTTATGCAATTGTAACACTAGGTGTTGTGTTTACTTAGCATCGTGTGTGTCATGCGATGCTTATTATATCGGCATGACCACACGTAAACTACGCGAAAGAATTTGTGAGCACATTAGAAGTATTAAGAACAAAGATGAGCATAATGCCTTATACCTGCACAGCAGGTCATGTATCAATTTTACGAAATTTTTGTTTTTCATCATTGATAGAGTAATGCCCCTCTCACCTGGAGATATCAACAATAGAGTGGCGGTTTTGGAATCTGAGTGGCAACTAAGATTAAATGCCACCAGATTTCCTGGTCTGAATGACCATATTTCTTTAAAGCCCTACCTTAAATGGAAAGCTAGTGTAATATAATGATAATACAGTAGGCACAAATAACTGGTTATTGCAAATATGACAGGTCTGTTTATTTCAAGTGGAACAAAATATTTACAAATGTTTTTAATTTGATTATTTCAAAAAGTTAACATCAGTTTATAAAATATTTGAGATGTATTGTGTACAAACAATCCAATTGAGTTATATATTTACATAATCAATGTTCAGTGTATGAATTGTGGATCAATTGTTTTGATATAAATGAATTAAATGGTATAGAAATTCACATAATTATAAGTAATATGAAAGGTTATAATTAATTATTTATTTATTTAATTAAATTTACAGTTGTAGGTTGTGTGTATAATTTAGTACAATTTCAGGCTGCTGTCATATATTTTACATATTTTTTATATATATACATTTTTTAGGAGAGGTTATTTATCTTTAACATTAGATAGATTAGGTTTTGATTGACTAATTGAGTAATTAATTGGATGATTGGGTATGTTTGTTTTGTATTTAAACATGGATGCAAGAGTGTTTCAGCAGACTCTGATGATACCAGTTTACTGGTGAAAGCGCTTAGTCTGTATTCTTGCTGGAATTAAAGGATTTCACTTCATCTTTGGTGTAGCTTCTTCCTTGAATTGCTGTGGTGGATTTTGGTTCATCGTTGTGGATCCTTGGTTGGTGTCCTGTGACTTTTTGAAATAAGATGTGCTGGAGGGACAGATACTTAACCCATAGGCTCCCCACACCCAGAAACAGGATCCCAATCCATGGTAGGCAGAGCACCTCACTGACACCCCTCAACAGGAATATTGCCAAGTGGATGGATGACCGTACATGTATACTGGGGGTCCCCACTGTGTCATGACCAGACAGAGGCACAGTGAAGAACCTCATAAATGGCCATAATTGAACATAGCAAGGGGTGGCGAAAGACACACACACTCTAGCTAGGCTTACTAATGGCCTAGGGTGTCTAGCCTACTATATACCCATGAACCTTTGAAGATACAAAACGTACAGGACACTAAGGATAATCACAAGGCATACCCAACTGATGGTAGGAACCATGTTGGGCATCCACAGATATGCTCTGAATCACACAGATATTACAAACAACATACCAAACACACACACGCATTGCTAACATACAACCTGTCAGGTGCAGTGCAGTGTAAACACCCCCCCCCAGTGCAAAATACCTATCCCAGCAGATGGTCCCCTGACATTGCAGATGCTGAGGTAACAGCCATCATCTGCAAAGCAGAACACACAGCAGCAAAGGTATGTGATGGTATCCTGTGCTGAGGCCAACATGGACCCCAAGAGTAATGGAATGCAAAATCACACTACTGGCCAATGTCAGCCTTACCACAGGATATGTACCCAAAGAGCAGTGTACAACAACAGTGGTCCATCACAACAAAGGTGTTGCCTGAATGGATACTCCAAACTACCACCACAGGATCCTGACAAGCTTGTTCTGCACAGCTATGGAAAGGATCAGTATGTACCGCAGACAGAAGGCTAATGTGGACCTACTGATACTGGACCCTACACACTGTGGCTGTTGTAACTGCAGAACCGGCCCCTAAACATGTCTGGCCCATTTGAAGCAGTCATTAAGGTAATTGATGAGGGCTATGTGGTCCACATAGCGTAGCTGGACTGTGCACATGCTTCTAGACAATACCGTACATGTTCAGTATGGATATGTTCACCAGCTTAAATATACACCCCTATGTCAGTAGAGGGGTTGCAAAGCAGACCAAGGACAGAACTGACATGGTCAGACATGTCGCATCCATGTCAGACTACAAAGCGGATATGAGTGGCATCCCACAAGGCCTGGTCTTGCCCCCCCCACCCCCGTTCTGTATACATGTCCCATAGGTATAGGCCAACATGGAAGGACTGTGACTGAGCATGAATGCAGAGGAGTACAAACAGCCCACCATATCCAACCCCCAGCTGACACAAGCAACCCACAAAAGGGCCACCTACAAACAGACAACTGTAGCCATAGCCATGTCAGCAAGCTAATCGCAGAACTGTGTATAGACAACCACCATGGATATACAGTAAGTGCCCACAAATTACCACACAGGTGTTAACCCATGAGGTACCTAACATGTAATGTGAGACCTGGGTACAAAAGGTGATACATATCCTGCACTGGACAAACATGTGTCTGCAGTGTTCGCAGAAACATGTACCATATACCCATCCAAACATGAAGGCTGGCAGATGTAGATAAGGGGAACTCACTCTGGCTCTGCAGCCATCCTCCATCAGCATCACAACTGACTACAATAGCCCCTGTGGGATATACCGCAGCAGACACCTCCATCAACTGTAAAGTCCACAACAGTACCCCACCAGGGGTATCAAAGAGCAAGAACAGATGCCATGTGTTGCCTGTGTAAACAAACTGCAGCCCCACACACCGCCATCCTTCCCAGCTACAGGAAAGCTGTGCCTGATGTATGAAGCCATGTCCAACCTGGAATGAATGAACATGTTGCACCTTGTACAATCTGAATGGCAGTGAGCTATGCACATGAGAGACCTGAACCCCAGCACTGACATACATAGGACAAGCTGTACAGAATGATCCATGACACAGAAGGCACCCCCACACTTCAGTAAACTCCTGGTACAGGTCAGCCAGAGTGCCACATATCGACACCCCTCAAGAGGCATCCTGATGAGTGTATGGGAGATGGTAGGCTACCCTGGGTATCACTGTTATGTCAGAGGTAGACAGAGGCACAGTATACCAACCATGACATATGTAATGGCAAACTCCAGTTACAATGTGTGTCAAAGGACAAACACACCCTGTGACTACCATCATAAATGGCCTACGGAACATCGCTAGTGTTTGCCAATGTCCACCCATGTTGTGGAATACACTAGCAATGTTGGACGAGCCTGGTGTAGGTAGTCCATATCTGAACATATTGCAACATGGTCATATGTGCACAACTGGCCCCTACACAGTCTGTTGTGCTCACTATGAAGATGTCAAGCAGTGATAGGACTAAAGCCCAGGATACTGTCTACCACAGTGAAAATACTGAACCAGTACACTATACGGTACTACAGTGTTAGGTCATTATGAAAGTATGTTGAGAACTGTCTGCAAAGTATCCCATGCAATTCCTGCAGGCACAGTATAATCCCTGTTGTGACAGACACGAAGCAGTTGGCCAGTTAGTACACAACATGACACCCAACACACAATCATAAATGTGCGATAATGTCGAAGGTCACACACACCCAAATATGCGGTGGACTTCAGAGTGCAACATATGGAAAGCTCACACTGGGCATGCTCGCACACTTTGATAAATGAGGCATATGTCAGACAACATGCCATGGAAAGGCTGAACTGGGCATGCTCACACACTTAGGCCATATCTCCGTGTAGCAGTTGGCCACACATATCTGGTATTTATGCCTCAGTCCAGGAACCAACCACAACACAGCAATCAGCCCAGTGCACACAGTAAATGACCACAGAGACATAAGTGATATAGTGGATCGCCGTCATATGCAAACATCTGCCACAGATACACAAGTTGGTCATAGGAACAGGGAATGCTATGGCAATAAAGACCTGCAAACAGTAGAACAGCACAACAAATATTGTGCATCCGACAATTGAACATATGGGTGTAGAGGTCAATACTAGGCTTCTTGCCCCAGGGAATGACAGCTCAGCCAGAGTGTGCTTGGCATCTGCATCCCCAGGATAGTAGGCTACCATGCCACTGTAAAGTAGGTCACAGAAGGCAACATGTGAGGCTAGTGAGCTGTGCCTCTGTCAAGCAGGGGCACCGTGGAGGTCTCAGGGATTGAATGTGCTAAGCAACAGCCATGTTGTCGGTGTGTGCTGTGAGAGGGTTGCTGAGGATCTCTGACAGTAGGTGTCTGTCAATAACAGACTGAGGGGAGCCCTGTCTGCATTCTCTGGACGATTCCACTGTCAACACTGTGTTGTAATGAGTATGTGTGAATGAAGTGCCATGCTGGAACTGTCCACAGATGTCCTCCCTCTGTGGTCTACAGCTCTGCAATGTATTAGGTCACTCTGTCTGTTGAACGGCGCATATATGGCCGGTGTACAGCTGACAGGTGTCTTGTTGTGGAGCAGTCATGGGTATATGTGGGATAGCATGACCAATGCAAACTGTACACATGCTCATAGGATGCAATTGTCAAGGATTATGCTGAGTGGCCAGTATAGTCCTCCAGCATGGGTCCTCTGAAGTCATCCACCCCAGTCTACACAAGTGTAGAGTCTGCTTGTGCTAAACACAGTTTGTGTGCAGTGACAACCTTGCCTGGGGTGGAGATGAGATATGGATGTCCAGGGAAAGGTGGGTATGGTCAGATATCAACAATGGTGGTCTACCTCTGGTGTGGAACAGTGAGTACCCATGTTGCAGATGGACAGGTGCAATATGTATTCACCCATGTGGCTGTGGTGTGTGGTTCTGCCATAGCACATGGACCCACAAATTGTAGTGGCTGTAGGGTAAAGTGGTAGAGGCCTGAGTAGTTCTCACACACAATATGCCTGTACCTGATGTTAACAACTGGAATGGTGTATGTGAATACATGCATATCCTGGCACTGTTCCCAGGGAAGCTAAGTGTGTGTCCTGGATCTGGGTGTGGTGTTCTGGACTGGTTGTGTTGTGTGTTACAAGTCCTGTGGTCCCAAAGCATGGTATAGAACATAACCTGCCAGTGCGATGTGCATATCTGACCCTGACGTAGGTGGCTGCAAATGCATATATATGCTATCCCCCACCTGACAGGTAGTACTACATCTACATACCTCTGTAGAAATAAAGATGTCATCACCCTAGAAATACTACAGGTGCAAAACAGATGCCCAGTAATTCGGATAGTGCGCTCTGCTAATGCGTCTCCCTCAAGTGTCATAATATAGTTAAGTAGGGGTTTGAATCCTGCAAATGCTCAATGTGTGTGCGTGGGTGAGTGGGGTTTGTGTGTGTGAAAGGCTGTGAGAGGGAAATGTCCCTTTTAGCAACTGGGAAAACACACTACAGGATGCACATTCCCCTTACTAAACACTGATGATGTCAGCACCCTATAAGTACAGCAGGAGAATTGAAGCCTCCCAGTAATGAGAATAGCGCGCTCTGCTAATGCGTCCGTCTCGAGTGTCATAACATAGCTAGGTAGTGGTTTGAATACTGCAAATGGCAAGTGTTTGGATGAGGGGGATTAGTGTGTGTGTGCAAATATGTGTGAGGGAAATGTCCCTTTTGGCAACTATGAGAACACACTACAGGATGCACACTCCCCTTTCTAAATACAGATGATGTCAGCACCCTATAAGTACAGCAGGAGAAGGGAAGCCTCCCAGTAATGTGAATAGCCTGCTCTGCTAATGCGTGTGTTTTGAGTGTCATAACATAGTTAGGTAGTGGTTTGAATCCTGCAAGTGTGTGTGTTTGGATGAGGGGGGTTACTGTGTGTGAGGGAAATGTCCCTTTTGTCAACTGGAAAAACACACTACAGGATGCACGCTCCCCTTTCTAAACACAGATGATGTCAGCACCCTATAAGTACAGCAGGAGAAGGAAAGCCTCCCGTTAATGCAAATAGCGCGCTCTGCTAATGCGTCCGTCTCGAGTGTCATAACATAGTTAGGTAGTGGTTTGAATCCTGCAAATGGCAAGTGTGTGTTTGTTTGGATGAGGGGGGTTAGTGTGTGTGAGGGAAATGTCACTTTTGGCAACTGGGATAATACACTACAGGATGCACACTCCCCTTTCTAAACACAGATGATGTCAGCACCCTATAAGTACAGCAGGAGAAAGGAAGCCTCCCAGTAATGCGAATAGTGCGTTCTGCTAATGCTTCCATCTCGAGTGTCATAACATAGTTAGGTAGTGGTTTGAATCCTGCAAATGGCAAGTGTGTGTGTTTGGATGAGGGGGGTTACTGTGTGTGTGCAAATTTGTGTGAGGGAAATGTCCCTTTTGGCAACTGGGAGAACACACTACAGGATGCACACTCCCCTTTCTAAACACAGATGATGTCAGCACCCTATAAGTACAGCAGGAGAAGGGAAGCCTCCCAGTAATGTGAATAGCGCACTCTGCTAATGCGTTTCTCCCGAGTATCGTAATGTAGTTAGGTAGGCGTTTGAAGCCTGTAAATGGCATGTGTGTTTGGATGTGGGGAGTTTGTGTGTGTGCATTTCCATATAAAAAACATGTTAGTCCTGGCAATCAGGAGATCACACTACCTGATGCACATTATCCTTTCAAAATACTGATGTTGTCAGCACCCTATAAGTATAGCCAGAAAAGAGGAACTATCTAGTAAACCGAATAGTGCACTTTGCTAATGCGTCTCTCTCACGTGTCATGACTTAGTTAGGTGGGGGAATGAATCCTGCAAATGGCAAGTGTGCATGTGTGTGGGGGTAGTAGGGTGTGTGTAAATGCAAGTGTGAGTGAACAGATCCTTTTGGCAAATACTACAATACATCAGATGCTGCATACTCCCCCAGTAAACACAGGGGATGTCACCATACTATCAGCACAGCCAAACAGGGCTAGTTGGCTAGTAATGCCAATAGTGTGCTCTGCTACTGTGTCTATTACCATTGTCAGAGTACAGATAGGTATGTTTTGGTAACCCACAACTGTCACGTGTGGTTGTGTCACACAGTATGACCTTGTGTGGGTGTTTGTACATAACAATGCATGCCATTGCCTAAACCAGCAATGGCATTGCACACATGATGTATGTGTGTGACACATACACATAAATACCTGTGACCTGCAGTAGTTACCATGTCTGACACATGCTTTGAGTGAATAAATGGTATTTGCAATGTATACCAATATGACTGTGTCTTACTGTGCAGGGTCCGCACGTGTTATGTCTCTATACAGTGTGGGTGTCTATGGTGAAAGACCTACAGCAGGGGATACACATCTGGTCTGGGCCATATGGTGTACATGTAGTCGATGTACAGGTGCTGCATGTTCCCACCTGTTGTGGTAGTGGTAACATGTCATTCCACTGCAATTCGGTGACCACATGCTGTGAACTCTTCAACTAGTTGTTGTAGCTACAGTAATGCTCACACACAATGTTTGGCTGGATGCAGTCCGGCCATATAAACACAGTTCTTGAGACTGTCATATTGCCAGTGTTGTTATGGAGGATAGGTGGTCTTCCTGTGTATGGGAGGGTTGTGTGTGCCAGGCTATGAACCAGATGGCAGTCCGACACACTGTTAGCTGCACATGAGTAGGCCCTGATGGTTTGTGCTGTGCCAACAATCTGGAGGTGTGTGTATCTGTGTTACCTTGGGATACCACCCCCCTATCCATGTGTGTTACATGTGTAGGGGACGACAGGCATGGTATGGGGCATAACCTGTCAGTGATGGGTAACACCTGTGAGCTATGAATCATGAATCTGGTACTGCACAGACATTGCAGTTCACCATGCTGAGGGCAGTGTCTGGTGCATGCATCTTCCGGTGTACACTGCTGTTGTTGTGTAGCAGCACTGTTAGTGTCCTAACCTGTGTGATACCCACGGAGGTCGCTATGTAAACCATGTCCTGCAGCATAAGGCAGTATGTGTGTACCAAGGAGCTTTGCCATTATACATCGGGCCATGGGTGTTATGTGCAAGATGACCCTTGCACATCATTGTGGCTTCCCTAGCATGTAAGCACATGTTGACAGCCAGTGGATACCCTATGAATGACAGTGGAGACTGAGCATAATGTAGACATACAACACCCTTCCCACATATAGTGGTAGAATACCTGATGAGGGTATGTTGGCAACCAACATCAGGCTCATACTGGCCTGTGCCACATGCTGAGAGATCCATTCTATGTTCCCTATCATGTAGTCCAGGGAGGTATGTCTCAGGCAGCCATACTGGCATGGTCAATGAGTGAGTCATATCTGTCCATGCCTCTGACTGTCCTGTATGCATGTGTGCTGTGGTGGACCATAGTGCCCCTGAGGCATATCACTGTGACCTTCACCAGATACAGCCTGTTGAGCGGGACCCCAGTGCAGCACACAAGACAGGTACCTGACACGTCTGTAGCAGGTGTGTTGTGTAGCCCTACAGGCTGTGAGTGTGTAAAACAGGGGATGTGCGTGCCATGTGTGGCATGTGCTGTGTTCTGACGGAACATATGTCTGTGTGCCAGCTGCGGAGGTGTGTGATGCCCAGGCAGGCTGCTATTCTGAGTCCTTACGTATGCCCCAGTGTTTTCAGCATGCTGTCAGTGCGTGTCAATGTCTGACTGGTATTGTAGTCACTGTAATATATTTTATTGATTTATTTATTTATCCTACATTTGTTGACTGGGATAGTCCGACTGGATGCATGTCCATTTCCAGGGGAGGCCCGTGGAGACAAGCTAAGAGGGTAGCAGATACAGCATTACATAATACTAGCATTACATATTACAAACAGATTATTTACAGAGATTACATAAGTAAGCAAGTCAAACATGTTCCACAGGTTAATGTTAGACCTGAGCATAAGTCAGGATTAAATTAAAATTACACAGTAAAGTGGTTCACAGATTTTACACATTCGAGTTAGCCAGGCTTGATACATTGACATAGCCAGTAAAGTGACAAACGTTGTTTGAGTCTACTGTTAAATTGACCTAAGGTGGACAGTAGGGTAATATCAGCCGAAAGTGAGTTCCAGGATCTACTTACAGGGTTTGCAAAGAGAGAATCACCGGCTGTGTTATTAAACTTGCTAGTCTGAAGTAGTAGTTTGTTAGAGGATCGAAGCAGTCTAGGATTGTTATAGGGGGTGATAATATTTGAAGTGCAGGAGTATTGTCTGGATTATAGAGGATTTTATAGGCCATACTCAGTTGGTTATACTGTATTAGGCCATGTATTGCAAGCCAACCAAGCTGATTTAGATTGATGCAATGATGTGTCCTAAAAGGCAGCCCAGTGGCAAACCTGGCAATGTGGTTGTAGCAACTTGAGTGTTTGTTAAGGACAGTCTTGTTCATATTCGAGAGTAGAGGGGATGCATACAGAAGGGTTGAAACAAGGTGTGAGCGAGCTATGGCACCTTTAGCTGGAGGGGCTAGGAAGGCTTTAATTCTGTAAAGTGACCCTAGTTTTCTATTGATGGCTTTGATAATCTGGTTAACATGTAGGTCACATTTGAGATTATTGTCTATGATGACACCTAATAGTTTCGGATATGGGTCAGGGGAGATTATTGTGCCATCAGTTGATGTTATGGTAATGGTGAAAGTGGTAGACCTACGTGTTGGTGAAATGACTGCAGTTTAGTTTGATTGGGATTTAGGATCAGACGATGTTCAGAAAGCCAGTTTTCTATTAAATTAAAGGTGGTCTGGGTAGTTGACCATAACTCTACTGGAGATGTGGCTGAGCAGATCAGAGTAGAGTCTTCAGCATATTGGATACAGCTGACTTTTGGGATGACAGTATAAAGGTCGTTAATGAAGATGGAGAACAGCAAGGGCCCTAGTATAGAGCCTTGTGGTACTCTGAGGGTGTTAGGTCGAAGGTTAGAGAGTTTGTTCTGCCAGAGGCCAGCCTGCTGTCAACCATGCAGGTAGCATTGAAACCATTGGAAGGCTCCAGTATCTAGACAGTCTTTGCAGGGTGTGGAGTACAAGTTGGTGATCAACCATATTGTATGCCTTGGAAATATCCAAAAAGAGAGCTGCGGATATATAATTATTGTTGCAAGTATGGCTTATGGTGTTAGTAAAGGCTAGGAGGCCTGAAGTAATGCTGTGATGAGGACGTAAGCCATGCTGAGTGTCTGCCATAATGCGAGTTTGGATTAGGTGGTGCATGAATTATCTATGACGAAAGTTTCCATAATCTTTGCAAGTGGAGAGAGTATAGCTATTGGCCTATAATTGGAGACTTCAGTAGAGCTGCCTCCTTTGTGAAGTGGGATTACATATGACATTTTCCAGATGGTGGGAAAGTTAGATTGTAACATGGTTCCTTTGATTACCTTTGAGACGGGTTAAGCAATAGCATCATCTGGTTTTGATAGGTACTCGGCAGGGAGCTGATCAGCAGAAAGTGTAGTGGGTTTCACTGTTTCAATCAAGGTACGGAGAAGTGAAGTGGTGACTGGTTGGCAGCTGGACGCAAGTAGTTTTCTAGGGGTGCTACTTTCAGGACCTGGGGAGCTAGGAGGTAGATGGCTAGCTAGGGCCTGAAATGTCTCAGTAAAGAACTGGTCAAAACTATCAGGAACATCTTCAGGGGTATTATCAATAGTAGCAGCAGGGATTGGGGTTGACGTTTGACCAGGATGTAGTATATATGACATGCCACCTGACAGGGTATGGCATTACTGGGTTCAGAGAGACCAGTCCCCAGATTGGCTGTGTGGTGGCATCCCACACATGTGTTGTACGTTCCTGGCCAAGGGTGATGGCTGACTGCATACATGTGGCAGCTGTGACAATGACACATGACTCACATAAACCACAACTGGACCACAGAGGCGATTCACAGGTTACCTTTGCACATGCTACCCTATGGTGAGTACCAACACATCGGGCCAATGGGGAACAACATACTAAAGGTGTATATGTATGGGTGTACTGCTACTGTTTCATAGCGCTGACATATATGACTGCACATGTGGGTAAATGTGTCACAGGCAACGTACATGCGTACAGGACAGACAGTGACGTTCTGTCATGTGTAAAGTTGACATACGTATCGTACGCTATGCAGATGTCACTAGAAGTCTACAGAAGCACTGTAACTCTGCATTGCAGGTGTAAGCAGTGTTCCAGGGAACCCCAAGCGAACATGCATGCAAACAAAGCTACAGTAAACAGGGCTGGAAGTAGTGCATTATACAACAAAGAAGGGGTAACAATAACAGTAAGTAACAATGCAAATATGTAGGCACTATCAACATGTACCCAGGAATACGCAGCGCAGATGCCCATGGTAGAACTGATATTATGTCATACTTATTTGTGATTTGGATTACATTGGTACTGCACACATATCTACATGCGCCAACATCCACATGGCATAGTCATTGTGGGCAACTTGACACCATTACTGTACATGTCCACCATTGCATATCACTACTTATGTTAGCTTTCCCCCTGTGCTACCCATGTATGTGGCTATCTGTTGACAACCTTACCACCGGCATGCAATTATGTGCAGCTGTTATACTTTGGTATGTACTATGGGTGCAGATAACAATTCAGGACATTCATACAGTTACTGCAGCAGGCATGCTGGGATAAACACACAGTCATAGCAGCACACTGTACTGTTACCTACATGATACTACTAATACACTTCTATGTAGTCACCCTGTGCATCAGCAATGTGTTTACCTGTTCCCGCAATGATGTTGGAGATTGCAGGAGGTGGCACAGTGTCATCATATGCACAGGGTTTGGATTAGGTATGCCTGAGTCAGCCACTGATACCACCAATTGACATGTGTGTGTATGTGTGTTGGTGAGGGGCAGCAGTACAGGGTGGGGCAGTGTTGGTGCAGTGTGTGCGTGTATGTGGTTGCTCTAGGTGTTAACATTTCACATGTGTGTATGCATGCACACAGTTCCACCTCATGGCTGCCATATACAGGGGTTTGTGGACAGCCACAGACTGCACCTGGCAGGCCATACAGATCAGTGTCTGTGTGCACGGACACGGTACCTGTGCCTGGCAGGGGTGCTACGGACCGTATCCAGTACAAAGCCAGACTGGGCACTGTCATCAGAAGCGGGAGTGTGTTGACTGGACACAAGTCCCTGTTGGGACTGTCCAGAGCCACGTGCACATGGTCTCCTGGGGTGTTCCGATGACAGCACAGACCCAGCATTGCTGGGGCTGCTGCTGGCACTATGGGGGCATGCGCGAGCCTGTTGTCATCCGCGCCGACTGCCAGCTGCTGCTGCTGCCGGCATACGGCCATGTCGATGCCACAAACGCCCACCATTGCCCTGGCTCATGGACATCTGGTTGTGGAACTGCTGTAATATGTCCCCACAACGTCTGTCTATGACATCGGTGAAGTTACGGATAGCATCCGCAATGTCACGCATACTGTCTGTCATGGCTGTGCGACATGCTCTCAGCTCCCTCAGACCCTGTCTGGTGTACCTTTCCATACATGACTGTGCCTGCATGACAGTCCGAAACATAGCTGAGGTTGACAGGCCTCTTTGGGCATGTCGGCCAGAGGCAGTACGCCCACGGATGCTCCCATGAGAACCCATGGGCAACTGTCTGTGTGGTACCATCGGAGGACCCTACCCATGGCTGCTGTGTGGGGACGCATGTGCCACAGGTACCACATTACCCTGGTCTATGCCCACTGTATCCTGTCCATCACCTAGGGACAATGGTGACAAAGGATGTACAGGCAGGATGACTGTGCGTAATGATGGGGTTGACAGCTGTGTACTGTCAATTGGCTGACCAATGGCAGACCGTGACACACCTTCCTGTACCATTACACAAATATCATCATTACCAGTAGCCGTGGCACAGGATTCAGGTTCCCTGCTGCAGGTCACCAGAGTAGCCCCAGAACCTGTGAGAGGTAGACAGGAACCACAGTTTACAGTCTCCAGACATTGTTACCAGTGATGCACTTATACACACATGCAGACATGCAGACATGGACACATGCACACATGCACACATGGACACAGGCACACATGCAAACATGCACACGTGGACACATGCACACAGGCACACATGCACACATGCACACATGCACACAGGCACACATGCACACATGCACACATGCAGACATGCACACGTGGACACATGCACACATGCACACGTGGACACATGCACACATGGACACATGCACATGTGGTCACATGCACACATGGGCACATGCACACATGCACACATGTGCACGTGGTCACGTCTATACATGCACACATGCACATGTGGACACAGGCACACATGCACACATGGACACAAGCACACATGCACAGATGCACACGTGGACACAGGCACACCTGCACACATGCACACATGCACACATGCACACATGGGCACAGGCACTGCACACATGCACACATGGGCACAGGCACACCTGCACACATGCACATATGCACACCCCGCAGTATACACACAGAGCACTACTGAGTTACACTACTGTTACTAGCATTATCAGGACTATTATAGGTTATGTTAAACACACTCACCAGCATGGATGGCCTGTCTTGCTGTAACCCTGGAGGGACCTGCAGAAATGATGAGATTAATGTCAGTGGGCACAACTGTGCCATTGATATTGCATATGCTACAGTGTACACAACAGTCAAGTGTACATATGGCATATTACGTGCACGCTCCATGTCGTGCTGCTGTGTGGAACCAGCCTCCATCATAATGCAGGCTTACTGCTGTTGGTGTTCCGGGGCTGGAGCCACAACACTTAGAAGTAGCCCCTCCAGTCTGGTGAGGGGGGGATGTGTGGCCACCCCACCTCCTGTGGCGACCTGTTGCCTGTGGATATCTGATGCACGCTGCTGGACACTTTGGATTAAATCACTGCAGTGATGTCATACCTGCTCATATGTCCTGTTATGCGTGCCAATATCATTTACCCTAAGGACAAGGTCTTGCCACAGTGCGGCCCTCTCCTGCTGATTCTGACTGGTGTGGGAAAACAGGATGTCATACTCCCGCACCAGGCTTTGGTGGATCTCCTCATCTTCCGCCACAGAGTAGGTGGGGTTATGTGTCGCGCCATCTCCCTGGAAGAAAACACAAACAGGATATCAGCAGACCATGTCAGCAATATATGGCACACATACTATACATGATACTCATGTGTAGTGATATACTACTACTCCCATATGTTGCATGTGTGTGCGTCATGGTGGATACACAGGTACATGGCCAGATATCAGTGCTCAGCCAACACCTGTGCAACAATACCTGCCACATTCCACACAACATAGTATTATGCCCCATCAGTCAGCACACACTGACAGGTGCAATGCACAACCTCACTCTGGGGGTTCATCCCAAGGTACTGTATGTGGGACACCGTACACTACTGTGATGTGGACGGAAGATACTCGGCCTGGATATACATATCCCACCACCACCACCAGCGCAGTAGACTACTTCAATATGTATGTGATTAGACAGTTATTCACTTGCTGGGACTGAGATGGTATCCATGCAGCACACTGGGCCAGTGGAAGCCACAAGCCATACTGCTGACCCCTTTGCAAATGCTTACCATGGACATGCCACAGATTGCATGGAACTTGCACACACATTTCTAACCCAGACCCTATGCACAAAGGTTAGGCATCCTGTCCGGTGGACCCCAGACAGAGGCAGATTGTATAACACTAGCAGGAGGCTACTGCAGGACAGAGCACATTCACATTAAGGGAAGGCATCTGTGGTCAGCAAAGGTACTACGCTATGGTCCGTCATAACAATGGCCACATCCTACTCTGGGAGGGAAATGGACACAAACACTATGGATGACCACAAGGCCTTCTTCAGTTATGTTACACATATGGACCACATGCCTCAGATATGCTCTGTGTTAATACACACCTACTTAACATTCACCAAACACACGGATATTGGCAACAATCTTGCAGACATGTTCGGTGCACATATCCCCCCTCCTTCTCCCCCACCAGTTGAAATATTTATCACAGCTGGATGTAACCTCCCTATCATCTCACATGTCCAGGTGAGGGCCACCCTCAGCAGAGAAGAACACACAGCATCACTGTGACCTCGTGGTATCCCTGGATGTGTGCTACTGGCACTCTGAGAGGACATACAACCGCATATAACACTGATAGTTTATCTTGGCCGTACTACAGGATATGTACCTGGACAGTGGCATACAGCAACAGTGGTCCCACACCACTAAGGGGCACCTCGACTGACCCTGGGAATTACCACATCATATGCATAATGGGCCTGGTCTGCTAAGCTATGGAATTATGCAGTATGGGATGCATATGCAGTGACATCGGGTACCTGCAGACACTTGTTCCCAGCCAGTGTGCCTTTGGGATGGGCTGATCCTGACCTTTGAACCTGGCTGACCTTTCAAAGCAGTCACTACAGCCATTGCTGGGCCAACACACAGACAACTGCTGCCAGGATCATGGCCTAAGACTGATTGACATGTAATGTATGGTCATCCCCTTTTGGTGGAACTACGTACACACAACATATCACATGGACATACCTATGGATACAGACCTATGACACATTTGGAGGGTTCACAGTATGCACACTATTAACCTGCTACTTTGCATTACCTCTGTTTGTCGCAGCTGGTTGTGTTACCACAGCTTCTGCTTGCTGCTGCTACTGTCAGTGCTGACAGCTTCGGGTGACAGAGTCACAGTGTCTAATTTTTTTTTTTTTTTGTTCTCTCTCTCTCTCTCTCACTCACTTCTTGCTCTCCCTCTGTCTGCTTACAGACAACGCAATGAATGTATTGCATGTAGCACTGGATGCTTTTGTAGGTATCTGCATAGGTCCATGTGATGGCCTCTGCACCAATTGTAAGCCAGCATTTGCTAATTGCATACAGCCAGTTGTGTACTGATTGCAGTTCTCACTGTGATTTCAGGCCAGTGCTATAAAAGGGTATGTGGGATAGGGGTTGCCCTTTCAGATTGTGAGGGCGGGGACCATGCTGGTATGCTGTGGACAGTGTTCTGTGAGTGTAAAGGTTAGTATCTCTCTCATGATTCGGGCTGTGTTGTATATTCACATTTCTCCATTCCTCTCTCATGTTCCCTGTAGCAAGTGTGTATGCACATTGACTCCTACAACTATATATAGATATATATTTATATATATATATATATATATATATATATATATATATATATATATATATGTACATATACATACATTTATATATGTACTTTAACTGACCTTATTATCTACAAGCTGCCAACTACCATGGCTGTTTCTGTTCACACACTACTATTATGGAAATCCAGTAGTTTTGACAGTAATTTTAAATTACATGCTTTGTGTACTACACATCCTATATTCCCTTTACATTCATCCCTACTATTACATGTTATATTTATTTTAGCACAATGTTTTTGTATAAGAGTCATGGCTTAGTGGTAGGTCGTACAGACTAGTGTTTCCAAGGTCCTGGGTTCGGGACTGACAGTGGGATTTTATTTTGCTTTTGAACTGAGTACAGGACCTGTCAATCAAAGTGACTAAGGCACTTTTAAGCAGTTGTAACCGGGTTAGCGCTGGTTTGTGTGGAGCTCACGCATGCGTACTGGCGGTTAGCTCCGCGCACACAAGCGCACACCTGCTTACAACTGCTTAACGGTGCTTACTCTGGCGCACACCCGCGCTATTTTCTTTGAAAGAAAAGAAAATTGGGAGACAGGAAAGTGGTGAAAAAGGGGTCACAAAGAGGGTAAGACAGTAGGGAAACAAGCTTGGGATGTGCAGGAGGGATGTAGGTAAGGCCCATAGCTGCCCATTTCTTCATCAGCAACAGCTGTGCATATGTATGTAAGTTGGTGTGACATTTGAAACCTTCCACCCCTGAGAGAGGTGTCAGGACAACAATAATACTTGTTGTACAGCCAGTTTGTAATTGATAGGTTCCATGTCCAGCAAACATGTGTGCGGAATGGGCATCTATGTATGGGGCATAATTTTTTTGTGGGTACAGAGTGCCCTTTTTTTTTTTTTTTTTCAGGTGAGAGTGGTATGTCAGGTGAAGGAAGTCGGTAAAGTTGGGGTGGTATGGTTGAGTAAGTAAACAGACAAAACAAACAAGACGCATACAGGGGCGGTGTATGACACGTGTGGGGGGTTACACAATTGACGGGGACGGAGGTTTGGATATCCAGAGCCCATGAGCCCACAGATGGCAACAGTGGAACTGATATCCCCACCCATAGGCAGTTGCCACTGTTCCTTCACTGCCCAGGACGGGGCTGTGCTGGGGGCTGTGTAGGCCGGGCAACAGGCATGCCCATTAGTTGTGCCACCCGTGCCTCGTGCTGGTGTAGGGGCTCAAGAACAGAGTCCCGAATCTCCCTACACATCACAATCCAGATGCTACGGAGGGTGAGTGGTGGTTCTCCTCCAACCACACTTGCAGAGGGGGGTGAGCCCCATCCCCTGCAGCGCTTCCACCCGCTGGTGGCACAGGGCCACCAGAGGAGGGTCCGGACTCGGCACTAGTGCCAGGTGCACTCGCCAGCTAAGGTGGGAGAGGTGGGTCCGCTGGAACCCGCCTTCCCTGTCGTCCTATGTTTTGCATTATGTCATGACAGTTTGGGTTAGTGACATATAATACCATTCACAATTAATTGTAACAGCATGCATTAGTATTCCCATTAATCAAACACCCAGATATTCACACCATTGAACAACGTGCATAACACATGCATAATTTGAACAGAAATACACAGTCCGACAACATGCAGGGTTAATTGATGGCAACAGGCCATCAGGTGTGGATGTATGAACAGGGCAGATGCATCAACGGACATGCAAATATATATGACCCAGGGGTGTTAATTGTGATTGCACATACTATTTTCACGTGGAATGGGTTATATGTGGTTATAGGGTGGGGTAAAGAAAGTAATATTAACACCTTCGAATGACAATACATATGCTGTACATTTCTAATAGCTACAGTTATATACACACTACTGTTCTAACTACAGTTTCCTATATGATAACTATTTCAACTTGGTGATAGGACTGTTAATGCAACATCAATATACATTTTATTGTTCTTCATACACATTCATATCTAGCTTTGTTCAGCTACATCATCCTGCTACATTTGCTTTATATAGCTGTAGACAAGTGTGGATGTTTGGTATATCAGACAATCATCCTATCTGCATATTGCAGACTGAGAGCAACATATCCAGATTTTGGGATACACATTTCAGATGCAGCAAAACTTTGAACAGATTTTGCTGTTTGGTTTTGAATCTCACATGCATTTCATTCTGTCTTGACTGCAGTATACTTTATTCAGGGGTTATTACTACCGTATTGCTGGATTCATGACACTTTCTCACACTCTCTCACTTGCTTTCATTTTACTATTCAGGATGGTACTTACTTCTAGGCTTTATTGACATGTTTTACCTGTAGCTATTACAATCCTTTCCAGCAGTCTCACTTCTGTCATGTTTCAGTATTTCCACAGGGATATATTTCACACATGATTTCATCATCTTCTGCAGCTATACTTTTCAGCCTGCTGCAGGTTGTGTACTATTTTCTTACAGGTAGGGCATTTTTATTTCAGAATATATGTCAGACAGTTTCATTTTTCGGTTTAACTTACAGGCTGAAACACACTTTTGTAATCAAGCAATACTTGCAGACACTTTCACACTGTTACTTGCAGATTTTATTCCTTACTGACTACACTGCACTCTTTTGCTGACTGTCATACTTTTATATTTCTTTACAGTTACTGGTAGTGGATTACTGACCTGCCTGGTGGCGCAACCGCACCAGCCTATCGCCATAGGCTCTGTGGTTCGCAGAACGGACACCTGCGGCTGTAATATAAATGAAGTAATATTGGAATACACATCTCCATAATATCAGCTAGTTTAATTTCTTACATACATAATTAAATGTTACTTACTCAGTAGTGGGGCGTTGGGTGTTTGCCGGGCCTCCTGGATCCAAAGGTTCAGTTGGTCCTGCTTGCGTGTCTTCAGGTCCGCATGGTGGTGACGGACCTGCTCACCAGTCCTTGGAATCCCTGTGGCACTGGTGAGATCATGAGCCAACCGGTCCCACGCCTCGGCTCTGTATGCTCCCCAGAGGACCTGGCTCTGCATGAGTTGGGCCTCATGATTATGGACTAGGAGCCAGACCATGTACCTGGACTCCTCAACACCCCACCTCTGTGCTCGAAAGCAACTACCCTCTCCTACTCCTGTCATTCTGCCTGCAGGTCAGTTCTACAATCATTTATGTTGTGTATTCCCACCTATGGGGCTTATATAGTCCGTTTTTCCCGCACATATCTGTGATTGGCCATTTTGAAATTGTATCAACTTCAGTAAACCTGCATTGTCATGCTCTAGTTTGTATTCATTCCTATATATTAGCTATTATTGCATTTCTAGGTACTGCTGTCATGGCTTAGTGGTTCTGTACCTTGACTATGGTGTATAGTATCCTGGGTTCGAACCTGGCAACTGCTTTTTATTTTTCATGACTGTCTAGACATGCTGAGGGGGTGTGTCTGTGTAAAGGCAGTTTTGATATGGCTTGCTCAACGTTGCCCGTCGGTTAGCTTGTTTGCGCGGTGCGCAGCTCTGTGCAAACGGGGTACGCTGCTTTAAGCCTCATTTGGCTATCGGCACGCATATTACGCTCAGCTCAGTTTGGGGCACATAGATTTAGCGTGTTAGACCACTGCTCAGCTACGGGCACTCATTTTGCACCAGTTAAACCACTGTTCATCTACGGACAGATGCACTCACTCTGTGAAACTGTAGCTCATCTATGAGCACATCTGGCATTTTTTATTCTTTTGTTACCTCACATTTCTTCAATATAAATGGGCTATTTCATTACATTTTACATAAATTGTGATTTTATGTGTACATATTTGTCAGGGACTTGGTTCCTGCTTATTTTGCTAAAAAAAAAAAATGGTGTTGTGGGGGCTTGAACTATGAATTCCTGCACGTCAGCCAACATCTCTACCGCTATGCTATTGCTTCCTGGCTTATTTTGTATATTTAGTTCTTATATGCTTTCCCACGGACTGCTAACTGTAGCTGCGCTCTCATGGTTAAACATTTTACAATTTAAAAAAATATATAAAACGTGTTTATTTATGTTTTCTGTTCATAGTCTGTGAGGGCATGTGCTGTGTTCTGTTTATTCACATTTCCGTGGACTCTGTCGTGGTTGTTTACTTTGGGTACTTTTCCTCTTCTGGGGGCGTGTCCGCTTACAGGGCTCGGCCTATGGACACGCCCCCTACTGTCTTACATGGACCGTGTTGGCCTTAGGTGTGATTCAGCATGCTCTCATGAATATGCAGAGCATGCTGACATCACTCCGTTTAACTGCAGCCTCCATGTATGAGTTATAACTCTTACACGGAGGCTTCGTGAATCCTGCCCATTATGCATTTGATTAAAATAAAAGAATGGCATTATTACTGCAAAACAGACATACATATTAAAACTGTGAAATTCTGCAGGAAGGTGCTGAACATATATTTCACTGTGATAAAATAGAAAAAAAAATGTATCTTTCAGAATATTACAATTGTATTTGTTTGAAATGCTCCAATTATAGATCAAGAAATAGTTTTCATCACACTACCTAAACAGCTATAGCCATCACTATAAGCAGTATGTATTACCTGCCATATAGAGAATGATGCACATTAGCTAATACACAAATACAAATCTAGCAAATACACAAATATAAATACATTATAATAAAGAATGGCTTTAATGAGGAGGAAGCAAAGGTTTCACTCACTGCATTAACAGTTACAACAAAAAGGCATTGTGCCTCCTGCATCTGAGTTTTTAATGCACTTTTATCAACAGTAAATAGAAATATTTAACTACCTAGTCATGAAAATTAAAATAGAATACAATGAGTACACAAATGTATGAATATGAGAATATGAGAACTAAATAAAAGTGTGAATGGTGACAGTTGATACTTTATAATCTGTAGGTATAACTTTAAGGAACTTAATTTCCTAAGCTCTATTATCATCATAAATGCTCAGAATGGTGGCCGTGCAATTACCTTACACTTATATTACCACATGCAACCTTGAGATAAATCAATTATTGCTGATTTTTGGATTCTTTATCATTATGTGAAAAAGGAAAAAAAACTGAGGTTTGGGAACAAAGGAATTTTCCCAGCAACATCTTCAGTAATTAGTAGCTAGGAGGAGTTAAATGGGGTGTGGGGTTTTGATTTGGGGAAGGATGTTAAGGCTAGGAATTAAGGGACGGTTTAAGTAGATTCTGGGAAGGGAGGGGTTTATTTAATATGTGGGAAGTTTACAGGAAGTGAGGTAGGTGTAAGGTGGGACTTAAGGGTGTTTTGTGAATGGAACTGGGAAAAGGAATTGGATTTAGGTGTGATCTTGCTACCCGCCCTCCTTCCCTTTCTTTTTGGATCATTTTGGATGGTCTGGTTATTAAGGTGGGCGTTTAGGTGGAGGTGAGGGGCAGGCTTGTCCCTCTTCTGTTCCCCGTATTGGTGTTGGGTGTTGATGCAAGGAGTATAGAGGATGAAAGCAAGCAGTAGGATGTTGCTTTGATTAGTAAAAATAAGTGTTACTGGAAGTTAATACATGTCATAAAATGCAATTTTGGTGTGATGGGTTTTATTGAAGGGGTCTGGGACAAACACCTTTATATGATATGCTGCTGTTAAATATAATAATTTTGAGAATGGCAGACATTATTGGATTGTTAAGGTTAAACTTTACCTAAAACAGTATTTGTTCTTATTTATTTTACCCTGCAGAACAGGTGTAAAACTTCTAACCACTTCATGCTGCATACCTTCTGAGAAATGAATTAGCCACAAGTACTTAAACAGTCTTATTTTTGGCATGCTCTTACAAGTGCACTTTGTTCAAAAGAACCAATGAAGGTATTAGTGAGGGAGTAGAAGCTAATTGAAGAATAAGGTATGCTACTGTGATAACTATGAGTTATTTTTTGACCATATAAATTTATACTTTAGAGCAAAAAGAAAGACCCCTGTTGCAATCACAAAGGGTCTACCAATACTCGACAGAATGATGAGACAATTAAGGTAAATATTGAGGAATATTTTAAAAAGGTGAGGCTGAAGCTCGTCAATATATTCTCAAACTCCAAATCATGATGACCTTGGACTTAAGAGGGTTATGAGAATGCAGTCTACCAAGTCAGCTGTTCAGGGAGCCTGACCCCAGCAAAATCACTTTAGCAGTGAATTTTTGCAATTTACTGTTTTAGCCTTGGAAACTCATTTTATTATATATATATATATATATATATATATATATATATATATATATATATATATATAGTTTTGACACGTGCAATAAAAGTTCTTGCTCTTTTGAAAGGGAGACAAAACAAAACTTTCACAATTTTCAGCCTCATGTATTACTAATTTTCAACATACAAAGAAGTTAGTTGTTTATAGAGACAGAAGACACAAAATACAACCCAACCAAAATGCACATGTACAACATATACATAGATTCCTTATGGAAACATGTGCGAGAGCATTCAGATTTGATAGATACTACCATAATGAGGGATATTGAAGGATTCCTTTAGCACTCTGTGTTGGAGAATAATCACATATCAGGCCTTTGTCCCGGTCCCCTTCAATAACACACATCACACCAAATGACATTTGACAACCTTTATTAAATTTCCATAACATAGCTTAAATCACCAACTTTATTAATTACAGCTATTCATGATATAACTGATTCTAAATACAGCATAACATCCTTGTAATGTTAATCAGGGCAGCATACATACTCACCCTGTCCCAGTAAGCAGCATCCATACCTCCACTCACTTACTTTACTTATGAAGCAGCGTCCCATCTCACTTCATACACCATTCATTGTAATGTTAATCAGGGCAGCGTACCTACTCACCCTGCTCAACAAGCAGGGTCCATACCTCTGCTCGCTTACTGTACTTATGAAGCACGTCCCAACTCACTTCATACACCATCCATTGAATTACCTTCCACCAAATAAGCACCATCCTTACCTCAGCTTGTTTATCTATTCAGCAAGCTTCCTCCAACTACTCATTTCCTTTCCCCAGATCCTTGAAATGAACATCCAGACATCAGAGGAGGAACAGAAGAGGGCAAGCCTATCCCTCTTCTCCACCAACCAGCTTGACCAGGCTGTTTCCCCTTCCTTCTACCCAAAATTTTCCAATCCACTTCCCATAAAGGGAAGGGTCAAGCCAAACATCATTTGGTTTACCCCTCTGTAAAGCATCTCAGAATCCCATCATAAACCCCTCTGCCATGCCACAATGAAACTAAATAAAGTAGGATTACCATGACCCCGTTATAACACCGGAACATCCACACCAAGAGAACATATACCCTTTTAGCCCACTGCCTTCAAAGCTGAAATCATGGCTCAACCTGAATGTATTGACAGCCTATAACCACAACAAAACCACAAACTATAACCCCTTGAAATCAAGACGGCACCCAGTCAAACAAATAGTAGCAAGTCTGACACCCAAGACCCAGTTAACCATAGCATATCACTTTAGCCCACCCACTACCCAGTTCTATATGTGCAACAACTCCATTACTGTAGGGAACAGTCTAACTCTGACTTTAATGTCCTACCTTAGCTGGCAGAAAACCAGCACCCCTTGACCTAGTTCTCAAAAACCCATGTATGCTCAGCAACGAAATACTCTACATACCCAGCTATCAACACCCCCAATTCACTCATTACCAAACCATTCTTAATCCCTGTTTGGCCCCAGCCTTTCCCCTGGAGAGCTCCTTACCTATACCACTAGTAGGCAATTAAGACCTGTCCTACCACAGCCTTATCCTGCAACCAAGCTCCCTTTAAACCTAACTCCCCTGTAACAATGCACCCAGTTTTAAAACCTCCCTACTAACCGCCTACCTACCATGCTTTTTAAAACTCTACTCACAAAATTGACCCAAACACCAAGTGCAATGATCCTTGTGGTATTCTGTAAAACCTTAACCTGTTATGTAACATTAACACTACCTACTCAAGAGACAAATTTGAAACCCCAAAGACACCACCCATTAGGAACAAACTCCAGTATCCTATCAAACATCTCAATGGCCCTTACCCCAAATACAGTTCAACAACTGAATAAGTAAATACAACCACCCCAAGTCCTAATTTTAGCCTAATAAGTTCTGTGCTCCTATGAATGTTGTGACTCTACTCATCCCATGGGATCCCCCCACTCCCAATAAGTCATCCCCAACCGTTTCCTCTTTGCCCGCCCACCTACCTCTTCCTTACTTGTCCCCTATTCCAATACAATAATCAGCTCACACTAATTGAACACAGAGCCCTAATATGCCTTAATAATGTGATTACTCAGACCCACTTTGAGCCCCATTCCAGTGTCAAAACATCCATCCTATCAAAAATGTTACCTTTCAGATTCCCTTTTCAAGCCACAGCATGATGCCTTCTGCCCTTCAGCAATTTCAGCCAGTAACTGTTGCCACCTTGTGCTCTCCCTGTGTAACCTCTTCACTCGCCACTGCTTCCAACATCTGCAAAATTCACTGTGTACCGCCACCCCTGGTACTCAGCACACCACCATCTACAAAGAAAGGAAGAGTAGAGTAAACCCTCTAAAATGTAAAGAAAAGGCTCATCTTATACCCACCTATTCCAAATTGCAGCCGCAGCATTCCAAGACCCCATCTGCAAGAAAGAAAAGACATGTAAATCATCCACAATACATAACCCCCATTCCAAGACATAGGCAAGGACAACCTATCCCGCCAATATGGGAAGGAATGTACCACCACCACTCGCATCTATGACAAAGCAGCCATAACTAAGGCTATGCTTCCAATGACCCTAGCAAATAACCCAAAATAAATTTAGCTACCCCATCTAATCATGCTTGTTTTGTTAAAGGGTTTCCATATTGTTATTTCAAATTCAAGTCAGGGTCTAATGTAGCTAACAACAATGACGTCCTTATTTGATTACCTAACCTTATACATCTTCCAAAACGCCTGTAGTTCTACAACTATCATTACCCAATTGGCTGATACGAGTAGAAAAACTCATAGCTGAATCTGCCCATACCCAGGTCCCAATTATATTGCTTCTACAAACTCAACAGTAGGCGAGGCATTATTTTTTTCAGACAAGCTACATATGTCCCTAGCCCATACAAATATTATTATCTAGCTCTGAGATTGTACAACTCTAGAAAAAGACAATTGTTAAATGCAAAGTCTAAGTACTGTATGATAAATGACTTCCTCTATCGCTTCCTGTAAGCATCAACAAGCTGTTTTATGGAAACAATGAAAATCTTTAATTTAGCCACCAGAGTCCCCCACCATCTCCCTCTGTAAACCCCGCCCTCCCATCAAATAGAGTCTCTTATAAGCTGAGAAAGTTGCGAAATGAAAGGAGTTCTCTTAGCATGCATTTTCATGCAGGATGCAAAGTCTGAAACACAGGTGTATATCATTATTTAGTGACGTAAACCCACAGATTAACCAGTGACTTGCCAAAATGCTTATAACAAAATACCATATGCAACAATGCTCACACCTTAGATGAATACCTGACAACTGTTAGATAAATGTTCTTAACCTTAATAACGTCTGTTGTCTGTTAAGTAGCACTGTTCAATGACACAATTATTTGGAGCCCTCCTCTTAGCCAAAGAATCAAGGACAATGTCAAAATAATGAGAAAAAAGGGGGTGGGCAATCCCTGATTTTAAATACTGTCGTCCAAGTCCCCGTTCTGTGAAAGCACCCCCCATCTAATGGCTAAGTAGCAATGTGCATGCGCAGAGAGCAATGCTAACAAAAGCCTGCAACGGTTTTTTTTTTTTTTTGAAACAGCCTCAGAGACCACAGAAAACCTGTGAAACAGCCGTGGAAAGCCTGCAATTCCCCTCAAGACCTGCCCACACCAACACTCCACTAAATGCACCTCTGCCGCGGCTGTCAGCAGTGTGCCACTACCATGGACCCAAGCACTGCCTCAAACACGGCACCGAGCCATCACTTGCCTCCAGTGCAATCAGCTACAGCACTGCTGCCCATTCACGTCAACATCAAAACAAGGATAGGGACAAACCGCACTGCTCCAGAAACTCAGAGCAATGCCACATTCAGAAAGGTTTTTTTTTTTTTTTTTTTTTCTCTCTCTTTGCCAGAAAACTCTCTTCAGCAAATGCAAACTCAAGTCTCCCATGTCTCAGCAATATCTGAAACAATGCAACAGCCACAAATCTTCCCTCCGTCACTGTCACCGAGCATGCGTGGCAACAACAATCACACCGACCTGCCCAAAGCCCACGAAAACCATTCGGGCCCCATTGAGGAGAAACAGTTCAAACTGAGAAGGCTTGACAGACCCCAAAAGAAAATCCCACACTGGAGCAAAAATCCCCACAACACCACCACCAATTAGCCGAGAACCCCATCATCAATCAAAACACACGAGCACCCAAGGCCACAGAAATGACAAAATCACACGATCCCGCAGTATCTCTAAAAATCATCCCTCGATCACCATTAAACACACAAGTACCAATGAGATACCTCTAGATCACAAACTGCTGACCCCATCCCACTCAAGCTACACACAACATCCCACCATCACCAAGACCCCTGCTGTGAACCAACCGGACTGACGATGGGAACCACATTTAAAGCATGTGAATCATTTAGACACTTTATGAGAGGCTGGCCTGTCAAAATCTATGAAATCAATGCCCAGAAGGTCAAACAAGAAAATCCACCGACCACAACAAGGAGCAAAGGAAACTTGCATGCCAGCCGCTCCACCGCTAACACTCCCACAAGATGAAAATAACATAAAAGTCACACAACTAAGCAAGACAGCATGCCGGAATCCCAATGCTCCGCCCCAACTGCTCCGGCCTGCATCAAATCCAGTACAACTTTCTTGCGTCTTCAACCCCACCCGCCATGACAAAAAGGAAGTGGAGGGCAAAGGCCCATGAAAGAAACCTTCACACAACCAAACACAAAGGAATGCCCACTTGAACGGGGACCCAGCCAAATGGCAGAGTCAACTCCCTTGATACAACTCCTCTGCTCTGTGTGCCACCCCATCATCCGCTGCCGCTGTTCTCCACCTATCATCTATGGTGTTCCCACACTCCACGATAAATGCGATGCCCTCCTGGACAACATTTCCAGATGGTGCAACAAATCCCCCAAAAAACCAGCAGACATCTGCCTCCATCGCATCTGCAGTCAGTGCCCAAACTGGCATGACCGTTTTGCCAAACTGATTTCCTTGGAGACCAATACAGACAACTTCATCTTTTTATTTATTTATTTATTTTTTGTTTGCGACCAAGCACTGACTTAACACTCCACTAAACACGACAGAGAGCCAACCATTAAAGCTGACTGCAGAACTCCCAACCATCATGCATCGCCAGAAGAGGCTGGCTGCAAGACACACACAAGATATAACCATATACTTGGAAGTGATTGAAGTACGAGGTACTGAATTTTCTCCAATGTATTTTTCTGACATGATACAGGCTGCTTTACTGGGTGATTTATGTTAATCATAAATGAAAAATGGCAGGATAAATCCAGGAAAGTGGGTTCTATTGCACCTGCATGGCACCGATTGGTTGCACAATCTCAGAGCACGCGAAATAGACTTCTGTCATTTGCATGTTGTCAGCATGGACATCACTGTTCTGCTACCACCACGCTTACCACAGAATGATTTAGAAGCCGTAACCCTGCTAAAGAAAGCCACATGCAGCCAACTCACTCTAAAGGGGGTATCAACAAATGCCGATGAGTGAATGCCCTTAAACCATTCAATTCAGCATCCCCTTAAAGTAACTAGTAAAAAGTTGCACCGAGAACATAAAAGCCACAGCCATCGTGCTGACACCATCTTCAACCACCCTTATCTGCCCACAATCCAACTTACTGAAATGACCTGAAATGCCAGACTACCAACCAAAATTATCGCCTTACCACCAGAACATACAGCTAACTGAATTCTCCCCAGTTTAAGCACTACCATACCAGAACCACAGACTCAACATCTCAAGTAACAGGAAAAAAAATGATATTTTTTATACAAACCACCTGTCTCCTACAACCAAAACCCACCAGTAACTCAAGGCCTACCTGTTACACTGGAATACCTACAGGTCATCTGGGACGTACACTTGCCTTAGCAAGTTCACACCAAAATGTGATTGCTTATTCCATCTACACTAGACTAAACCTCTTAAGCCCCTCCCCATCATTATCTCATTTCCTCCCAACCATCCCTGCCTCCGCTTAACCCTTTCATCTCCCCAACTCACTTAACTCCCCCTAATATTAACCTAACCCTCCCATGAAGATGTCCTGGGACAACTTAGTTTGTTGCCAAACTTCATATGTTTCAGTAAGGATGAGATAACCTAAGTATGGTACAAATATGGTAATGCCCACTATGCTATCACTTACAAAAGTAAATCAACAGAAGATTTTGCCTCAGCCAGACAGAAACCTGAATTAATACAATTTACTTGAATACCTCAGCACTGTAACTCACACTCTATTTTTTATTGAAATCTAATTGACTAGCACCCTTAATGCAGGCATATAATAGAACATAATGTAATTTATCAAACATGCACACTATCATCTAATGTGCCCACTGTACAGTTTGTTTCAAAAGGTACCACAAACTAAGAAAGTGAAAAACAAGACTGTTGTATAAAGGGATCACATTTAGTGATTCCCATAAAAAATGCTTAGCTGCAAAGGCTGTAAATCCTTTACAGTGCATTTAGAAGAGGGTGGCACACATAATGGTACTGACACAGACAGTGAGGGTGCAGTTTAAAAATTTGCAAAATTAAGAAGAAAAAAAAATATATACATATATATATATATATATATATATATATATATAAACTGAAACTAGACCTGAAAATAAAACTTCTAACATTGTTAATAACAAGAAAGTTATGATGCATGAGCTTAAAACACATAGTGGGATTCATGGACAACAGCTGCATGTGTGCTCTGAGCTAATTGTTGAGTAGAGAAAGTCAAGTAAATAATCAGGCATATATTTTGTTATATTCACACGTATTTTTTATAATCACACAGTTTTTTTTTTTATAATCAGAAGTATTTTTTATAATCACATGTATTTTTTTATAATCAGACATGTATTTTTTTGGTTAATCTTTGTCCCTACTGCATGACTACTATCAGACCTTCTCATAGTAAATCAACCCATTAAATCTCCACCGGGTGACAGCCAATTGAGGGAGGTAGTGGTTGGAGTATTATTTTTTTTTTAGAGTTTTCTTTGCATACCTACTGCACACATCAAGCACAGTGCTAGGGAGGGGCATGCAATGGTCTGTCTGAGAAGGAATTCCCCTAACATCTGTAAGGAATATTACCTTCAAGCATCCCCAGATGTCCCCGTGCAGTATTAATGATGGCATCTCAGGTCTCTAAAAGGGAGATCATACTGCTGTACATGACCTTGGATGAGTGGAAACCCATCTTTCCCTCTCCTTGGGAGGGGTGAGCAGGCCACACTCCTTCTCTCATCCCCTCTCTGTCTGGTTCCTTAAATGCTGGGGCCTGCAATGGGGTACATCCAGTTGCCACCACAACTCAGCTGCAAACAACCTCCACACCTGATACTGGAAGACCAGGGTAGATGCTCCATACCACTTAGAGAAGAACGTTCATGCTCTTCCTGATAAGCAGCCTTTGTGGGTAGCAATGAAATATTCAAGTCACTTTGAGCAAGGGAACCATCATCTCTCTGCTTAGATGTAATTTTGATAGACACTGGTGGCAAAACACAAACTACTCTCACTGGACACTGGCAATACAGCACAAAAGTTTCACTTGTACAGTTGTGTGTGGCCTTACCTTCTCCTCTTTTACAATGGACCTGCTGAAAAATAACATCACTGAGAAAATAATTAAGTGCATATGCTAGAAAGAGACAAATGCACGGTTCCCTATTATGAGAGCAAAGGTCCGTATAAGCAAATCCGTAAACGTCGACATGTATTGCATGAACTGGCATTACAGCGAATGTCCAAAACCGCAAATTTGGAAATGTCGAATTACCATGGTTGGCCTGTCTGTAGTATAGCTCCATAAGGTAAGTGCGTGATAGTTATGGACCTTAGGGTTAGGGTGCAGGCTTAGGTAAGTGCATAGATAGTTAATGTATGTAAGATTTAATGTAGGGTTAGGAGTAGGATTTTGGTAAATGTATGTATGTGGATTATTTATTTTGTTTGTTTATATTTTCGTAGGGGAAGTGTGTGGTAGTTATGGACCTTAGGGTTAGGGAGGGGTTAAAGATAGTGCATAGATAGTTGTGTATGTGGGGTTTAGTGTAGTGTTAGGGTTTTGGTGCTTTACGTTAGGGTTAGAAGTAGGGTTAGGTTAGTGTATGTATGTGGTTTATTTATTTTGTTTGGGTAGGTAGTATGTAGCGGGTGGTGGAGTTGGCCAACTATGACAGTTCGAGATTTAAAATTTTGCAGTTTAGTGTATTCGATATTCTCGTGGTTCATGCAATTTGTGTCGGTGTTTTGGTATTCGCTCAAAAGGAGTTTCGCTCTGGTAATATTGACACCAAATGCACAGTGGAATGGCACAAATGTCATACATACCCCACTGCTGGGAAAGCTACTTTCATCTTTGATGGCATCCAGCCTCATTTAAGTCAAACTCCTCTGCCTCCAAAACACAAATTATGCAGTAAGTAAGGTAGTAGAAGCATACATATTTCTGTCTCACTCGGTCTAACCTCCGTCTCCCACTGTCAAAACTGGTCAGTGTGGTACTGCCTGAAATCACTGTAGCGATGCCAGCACTACTCCCCAGAATGGAGGATATCAGTGGCATCACTCACTATCCTGGCAATCCCATTTGCAGCCTTATAGTCATGGATGTACATTTGTAGGCCAATGCTAGCAATGCAGTACTGCACCATGGCACTGCTGCATCTCTCTGGCACTGCATTATTTATAAATAGATAAATAAATAAGGTTTGGCAACAAACCAATTTGTCTGGGGACATCTTCAGTAGGGGGGTTAGACAAATATAATAATGAGAGGTAAGAGGGTGGGGGATAAAGGGGTTAAATGGAAGGAGGGTTGATTGGTAGGAAATGAAGTAAGGGGTGGGGAGGGGTTTAAAGGGCTTAGGCAAAACCAGCTGGGTAAGGAATCACATTTTGACATGAACTTGCTACTGCAAGTATCATGTCCATAATGACCTGTGGTATTGTGGTGCAGGTAGGCTGTGGACTGCTTTTAGTCAGGAATTGGTGAGTTTTTTTGGTTTTCTTCCCAGGATGCTAATTAGAGAATGGTAATTTGTCAGTTGGGTTTTGGGGTTGGTTGCTGTTTGTAGTAATGGTGGGTTCAGATGGACATAGAAGGAGCAAAACCAAAAAATCTCTGAATCAAATATCCTGGTTAGTTGGATTTGGATGGTGAGCTACGTGTGTTAAATTGCTATTCCTGATTGGGTTGGTTCAGTATTGGTGGAGCCTCAGGAAGTAGCCGTCATTTGCTTTAGACATGGTTTCTTTCATTGGTGGTGCTGTGTTTTAAACAGTGGAGCAGAAAGCATAGGGTTGCTGATACATTCTGAATTTGGTATTGAGTGCGAGTGCAATGGGGCGGGTGACTGTTTAAAGCTGATGGTGTTAGCTTTATAACTCCTCATTTAGTCGTAATGAGGAGGGCTCTGTTAGTGGGTTAGATATATCAGTGGGGGGAGGCATTTATGTGTGCAGGTGCAGTACCAAACTGAGGTATTACTGTCAAAAAAAAAAAAAGGCAGCCGCACAATGAGCCGGGTTAATGGCGCTGGAATTTGAGTTCCCGTACTTGCAAGCTACTCCGTTATAGGAGTAGCTACTATATTAAGGGCTGTAGTCTGTTTGGTTTACTGTTTTAGAGGTTATTACATTACCCTCAATTGTGTGGTGCGCAATGAGGTGATCCTCATATTTTGATTCCCTGAATTGAGTCACCAGAATCCCAATTCTCAGGTGACTCATGGGCTTGTTCCTATTCTCACAAATCAGATGACCGTTTCTCAAGAAGGATCAAATCAGCTGTCTCAGACACTATTGAACATTCCAATACACCTAGCACACCCATCACCATCCCTCTACAGGGGTTTACTGGTCAGCCACTGCCTCCAACCAGATCTGCAGCTTTCACATCTCTTGCTACACAGTCTGTAGGAGAAGCTGATAATAAGAGTGGGCAAAAAAAAAAAAACGAAAACAGTGCGGGAGATTCTGATGGGTGATGAAACATGGATTGGGGGATTGGCAGCTTCTTAGGTATTTTCTGCCAGAATTGGTTTGTTTCCTTAAAGTGGCTGAACCTGATATGTTAGCACAGCCTTACCTCGATGCCGTTATGGGGATGGAAGTTGCTAAATAATGATATTCATTTGAGTTTCAGACTCAGAGCCTTCAAAAAAAAAAATATATATATATATATATATATATATATATATATATATATATATTTATATATTAAGGTGTGCTAGTAGCAACTTCAGGTGCTGAGTAAGGTTTTGCTGGCTGTGAGGATAGGCATATACTGGCAGTTGGCGAGTATGTTCACCAGAACCATTGGTGGTAGTGGCATGGTTCTGCAGGCTTTTTCTCAGACTGTACAGACTTGTGCCTCATAGTTGGTCTGTTCTTAATTGTGGTTTTCTTGCAATTAGTAGCAAATCATTAAAAAAAAAAAGATAGACAATTGACTTTGATTTCATACCCAATCATACAAAGGCAAAACCTATTTGGGGGCTAAGTATGCTTGAGGAAGCCGGTTCATACAAATAGTGCAGATGTTAAGTTTGCTTCCAGATTTCTGGCTGCATAAAACCATGGGTGGGGAGGAATAGCTATGGCGGCACCTTGCCATCTGTGGCAGTTTGCTTAGCATGCCTCTTAGTTGTGCATGTCTAGAGTGACTCTGTTTTATGACAGACTGATATAGCTCACTAGAGACTATGTTTACATATGCATATTAATGCTACAGATTTCCATGGAATGTACGGATTTTACCTATGACTAAAACCAGGTCTTATTTTCTACATTTAGTTGCATGTCAGAGAGTAAAGACCAGCTAGTGTTAATGTCACCTAGTATAACAATGTCTAGATTTTTGTTTGATCTTAACCAGAAGGGAATTTGATCCATTTTCATAGGAATGGGTTTATGGCTAATTATTTAGCAAGCATTGCAATTGAAGTTAGTAGTTATGACAGACCTTTTTTTCCCAGTGGGAAATAGTAGCAAGCTTGCTTCTTAAGGTGAAGTGTCTGCTTTTGGTGGGCTGGAGTGGGAGCCAAATAACTGACAGATGCGGCAGTTGCATGTGAAGTAGCAGCAGTCAATCTAGTTGTTGCCTCACTCAGGCTCTAAGGGTTAAGTGGGGGTTGGCATGATTTCCTCTTTGGTCTCTGTCATAGCTTGGAATAGTGGTGTGGTTTAAGATGGAGTTTACTTGCTCATTGGTTATTTAACTGCTTGCTGGGGTGGTGGTTCCATGCTTCACACTGTCTGTGGGCTGCGAAGGCCCACTGCTGTTTGCAGGCAGTTAGTAGTAAATTATTAGAGGCTAGGATTGGAGATAATGAGAGACATTTAACTTTCAGATTTCATGCTCCATAAAAACGTGCTGGTGCAAAACCTATTGTATCAACTTTCTAACTTTGTGGGAGGTATGTTGGCATCCTGGCAATGTGATGGTGCATTGGCTTTGGTGTTTCATGGGGAAGCACTTTCACACACTTGGTAATGGGGTTGAGTCTTGCTGCAAGATTGAATGGGGACCATTGGTGGGGGTGGAATGGCTGTGGTTATGCCTTGCCATTGGTGACACGGGTGTCTGTTTTTCACTGGCTGGAGCATTGGAGGAGTGAATGAAATGCTTGTCAAATTTTTAGTGGCCATGTAAGGGGAAAGAGGGAGACTGACAGCTTGTGGCAGCTTCAGAGACTCAGTGGTTACTGCATTTCAGTTACATTTAGAAGCATAAATGATGTTGCAGGCAGGATTCAATGGTGTTAGTAGATGTTTGAGCAAGCACAGGGCCTGGAGAACAGTTGCAAGCTCTGCTTAGAACCAAGCATAGGTTCATAGGTTCATAGATAGGTACTAGGCTATTGGCCCTGGGGCCTATACAAGCCCAGCCAAAAAGGTACCTTGGCTTTTGCCACGCAAGAAAATTATTTTCCTGTGCCCCTGTCGAGCAGAGCCACAGAGGTGATCCCTGGGGTGAATTTCCTATTTCCCATCCAATCATCAAGATTCTTCTTGAAGAGTACTAATGAGGAGCTTTGTTTGATATAGATAGGTAGTTTATTCTAGAGTATGGGAAGTCTCTGGAACAGGAATCTGTCCCTCTGGCATGTTCTGTTTATTGTGGTGACAAGGTTTAGGTCCCTAGAGTGTGTAGCTCAGAGGGATTGGGATTTCATTAAGTGGAGCATGTCCAACAGCTCTGGGTTTGACATAGCTTTGTATGTTAGGCAGACATCACCTCTGAGTAGGTGATATGCAATGGAGTAAAGCTGGAGTTTTTTGAGACGGTCTGCATAGGGCATCTGTTTGAGGCTGGAAATCTTCTTTGTGAGGTATTTCTGTGGCCTTTTCAGTTGTTGTAGATGTCTTGTGAGGTACATGCCAAAAGGGGCATTGTACTCTATAATGGGACTAATGAGTGATGAGTAGAGGGGAACAATGACCTCTTTTTTTCTGGACGAGAAACCTTTTGTGATGAGGTGTGCCACGTAGGATTTCCTGACTACTGTGGTGATGTGATTATCAAAGGAGAGACTACTGTCCACCTGTGTCCCAAGGTCTCTTATCTTTAACTTTCAGATTTCATGCTCCATAAAAACGTGCTGGTGCAAAACCTATTGTATCAACTTTCTAACTTTGTGGGAGGTATGTTGGCATCCTGGCAATGTGATGGTGCATTGGCTTTGGTGTTTCATGGGGAAGCACTTTCACACACTTGGTAATGGGGTTGAGTCTTGCTGCATTAGCATGGACTTCTATGAAAGGTAAGAAGTCTGAAACCCAAGTTTCTGTCATTTTCTGACTTCAGCCATCAATAACTTGCCAATGATCACCTGAAAACCACCATTTCATGAGAAATGGACCAAAATGATGAGGCAAAACATCTGCATCTCAACTATACAGATTTTCACAGAATGTAGATGTTTTGCTTCATCATTTTGGTCCATTTCTCATGAAATGGTGGTTTTCAGGTGATCATTGGCAAGTTAGTGATGGTTGAAGTCAGAAAATGACAGACAGTTGGGTTTCAGACTTCATACCTTTCAGAGAAGTCCATGCTAATGCAAAACCTGTTGTTTTATCAATTTTCTGGGTTTAAAAGGGGAGAAGAAAAAAGATAAATAAATGAAAAGAGTTGCCCACAGTATGAGTAATTTTGATATAGGTCCATAACTGTTTGTCTTTGTTCTTACATTAAGGATTTGCAACTTCTTGTGGGAGACGTGGTAAAATGATCTTGGTAAGCAGGCTAGATGTTGGGAGGGGATAGGGGGCTATGATAACTGTCATGTGGTTAACTAGCAGAAAAAGGTAGGTGCTGCATAATTTTCTAGACTTTGTTCCATGTTTTGGTGTGTTTTTCATAAAAGTTGTGGTTTGCCAAGACATGGGGAGGACCTGAGGACTGTAGTCACTATGACAAACAATTGAGTTTTCTTACTTTAAACCCTTCATAAAGGTATATTGTCACAAATTTCATTATTAAGAAAGATAGGAACATTTAATCTGTGCCCCTATTTATTTTAGTTTTGTACTAAAGTGTTTATTTCTTTTGCAGATGGGGCAGCAAAGAGGAAGTTGTCAACATGTGATGCCGAATTACAACTACTGGCAATTCAGGCATCATTCTCATCATTTACACCATCATATTTAGTGTAAAAAACAGCTATGCCCCAGGGTGCAGTATGCCCGTTTTATACACTTAATGCATCAGCCCTCTATTTTGGCATTTCCACTTGTATGCATTGTCTGGATTATTTGTATGGAGGTCCTCATTTCCATGTCATTATGCACTCATTAGCATATACTGCATACCATACTGTTTTTTTTCCTTCTGAAATCATGCTATCTGTATCCTTGAATCACCTGCATCCTGTGAGTTGCCACTAGCAGCACTACTGTTACCACACAATGCACTAAATATCAGTGAATACTCGTAAGGATTTTGATCACGTAATTGATATACACATGTACCACCCATGTTCATGTATTCTGGTAGGCCCATCAAACTGTAGACATAGTTACATTGGGAACATGTTTGATGCAGGTCTTAGTGTTTAACATCACACTCTGAAAATATTCCATGGTGTCACAGCTATCAATTGCATTCAAAGTTAAAAGTTCAACAACAGATTAACCAGCAGAAATTTGTTCATGGGATTACCACACATTATATATTATGACAATTTGCCAAAAACTAAACATTTTATTTATAGCTGGCCACTTAAAGCACACAAAAGTTTTTACTTCTAAAAAGAACAAAATGCAAACATCTTTTTACATTGTTGTACCGTCAGTGGAAAGTTTGTTATGTATATCTCCCCAAACACTTTTGTATATTATACAAATGGAATTATGCTTTTAAACACTAAACATATTGTATTTTATAAAAAAAGACATAAAGAAAAGTTCTAGCTAAATATATAACCATTTCACACATAGCTCACAGTAGTAGTATCTTTGAAAATGCTATTAAAGATGATCTCACAAAACAAAGAGAATCTGATAGCAGATTAAGAACAATGACATCTGATGCATTTCAGTTAATAGTCTTTTCCCCCTGGCTGTACCTGTTGTGCATGTTATGAAAAGAAGTAATACTAGAAATCAGCTGCCATTCACAATAAAGAAAGTTACCTTTTGTTAATGGGAGACAAATGACAGTCTTGGTGAAATACACAATGCAGTAAAATGTCTGGGTATTGTTGAATCTCTCCTCTGCAGTCCTGAAGAACTAGATATACCTAACCACATGCTGATACCTTTGATATTCCTAACACGTCCCAAGCAGTTCACTCAGAGGAAGTTTGTAAATGCATGGCCACCCATGCCCAAGTATATATTAGGAAGTGCGGCAAGGCTTAAAAAGGACCCTTGGGTCCATAGCATAGTATTCTACTATGATACTGTATAGCTATGCATATTATAACATAACTTAAGCTGTCAATAAAGCGTTCCCTGTGTATGATTAATGCTGAGCTTTCAAAGAAACATTGCATTTTCACAACTGATCAAGAACACATTTCCCCTACAACCCACCCCCCTAACATCAAAATGAACATTACTGCAACTAAAACCTGTCCAATACAAAGAATGCAGGTCACCAAACGTACCCAATGTATATTTACTAACTTCACCGCCAAATAACAGTGAGTAACACACACAGTGGCCTCACATAAATAGGCATCCTGCAGTGCCTAAGAAGCTATATGTGAATCTTTGATAAAAGGTTATTTTTGTAAGTTGTGTCCAGTTAGGGAGAATCTGAGTAAATGACTTTCATTTTCTGAATGGAAACCATGGAGAAAGATGCACTACAGCATAGGAAAACAATCCTCTGTTTAGTCTAAAATTATTTATTACAAAACTTGCAGAATGGCCAACAACGACACTCGGGTAATATCCCAATGAAATCACAACATATTAAAATAGGTAGGGCAATTATACACATTCATATACACATTTTGATTGGTATACATCAATCTTTTTATCCAGCTTGGTAGTGAGTATATGTGTATGATACCAAAAAGATGTATTTAGTGCAACAATAACTGGACATAGTGAGAAATCAGATGACCCCCTAAAGAATCATAAAGATAAAAGAAGAGAGAAAAGTTTCTTATCTTATGAATGCTGTCATGCATGTTTTCCAAAATACTTATTTTGACTTTGATTACGAAAAGTTTAAAATGCATCAGCATCTTCTGTAGTAATATGTCGCATGTCAGTAAGATAAGTAACCCAGAAAAAGACACGGTCACTCTATCTTTATCTTTAAAGTATATCATGTGTCATCTCTGCCATCAGAGTCTGTTTTTGTCACTTAGTGTAAGTGTTATCACTAAGGAGATACTCTAGAGTACTCCTTTGAAGGGAGAAATCTCAAAGAACTGTTGTAGATAGATACTGAAATGGGATCAGAACTATCATTGTGTGTTTGTCAATCACTATGAACCCATTTCAAGGGTACCCACATTATGATTTAATTGTACCTATCATCACACAAAAGAGCAAATCAGGGAAAGCAAAACACTAAGTGGACAGAGTCAATTTGCCACAGTTATGACCTTGACAAATGCTTTCAACTCAGTGGTGCAGACTGTGAAACAAGAATCTGATTCTGCATTGTAAGAAGATTATTTCAAAGATACAGTCTTGGATTCAGAAAGTCTTGGTACAATGCAAAAGCCATATCTTGTAAGGATCTGCATCTCACAAAGCCTTTCTGAATTTCTGAACATATTGCCACTGATGTTTTCCCTTTATAAGAGCCTCAGCACAGAGACTGGTCTCTAGTGTCAGGCTGTATGCAAATGTAGTAGTCTGAGGAAGTGACTAAAACTGATAGCTATGTGCTTTCTTCCAGAAATATCTATTGTTCTAAATTTGCTCAGACAAAGGATTAAGAGAATTGTTAAGCCAAGTACAATTTTAAGCAGGGAATCATGAATCTCTGGCTGTATGTGTGAGTGTGTGTGTATGTGGGTATATGGCTGAGGGTTTCCATGACTGTGAGTGAGTATGGTGGGGCTTGTCCGTGAATGAATAGATGTGAGTTTGTGTATATTTGTCTGTGGGAATGTATGGGAGTGTGTGTGTGTGTGTGTGTGTGTGTGTGTGTGTGTGTGTGTGTGTGTGTGTGTGTGTGTGTGTGTGTGTGTGTGTGCATGTCTGTGTATACATGTAAGAGGGTACCTTTGCTAACACAAAGCATGGGTTGTTAGGAAGAACACTACTATGGCCAGACCTTGACTGTCAGTGCAGTTTTCTATTCAGAGACATGGTAAGGAGCTGATAATGAGGTCTTTCTCAGTGGGACGATATTATGTCTTTGAACTGGAATTTATCTCCAGCTCACTAACTGACCAGCACAGATTGGGCAATTAATGTAGTCAAAGAAACATTTTCTGAATCCTAGGGCATGTGTGGCTGCTTGAACTTTAGAATCTACAGCACTTAAGCCATCCACAGTTATTAAACTAAAACAAAATGTCAGTGCCAAACGCTGAGCCACTTAAGAATAATTTAGTGTTTCAATGCAAAGTTAACAAATTTTATGAGTGGGGTAATAGGAATGATATAATAGATCTGATACTAGAAAAATACTCTATATTCTATAATTTGTGTAACAACAGAATATTTATGCTGCTATTTGACATTTTGAATCTGCAAATAACTTTCTGTATTACAGCCTTATAAAGTAAGTAGGAATGACTTTAATTCAATCTTTTATTCAAAATTATTGGCACACTTTTAATGGTTTGTGTAATATATCATTTCTCATTTGTGAAGTCCCATCTTCTGTTATGGAAGAGATTATAGCTTAAATTAATATAAAAATACATACAAACACACATACACAAACACATGCACTTCTTTCAGAGTTTATAAATTCTGTAAAACTAAAATTTATTGTGTGCCATCTTGGCAGGGTGGCCTTATGGTTTAGGTGTTTGCCTTACAAACACAAGGTGCATGGTTTGAGTCTCACGGGGGATAATTGGCTAGGCTTAAAATGGCTCGCAAGGGCAGTTAGCTTAGCACTAACCTATGTATATATAGTGTTATTAAAAAGATGGATGATTTGAACATACATCTTGAAATAATACTCTGCCTGTAGTACAATTACTGGTATGTATACATGTAGCTAATATTGAGGCCTATCTTGTTTATCCTGTATTATACCTGATTAAACAAACTAAAAATAAAAATATATGGGAATATATATTCTATAAATAAGAAATGTTCTGTTAACACTTTGTCAAAATACATCATAAAGGAGGGTAATGCACATGGTTTTAAGATATTGTGTTTGATTTTAAGCTATTTTTTTTTCAGAAAACTCAAGGCAGTGATTTATTAGGTCAATTAAGCATTCAAATTTCATAGAGGCTTGTCTTAGCTTTATCCAAATAAGTCATACAAAATTCAGGTGGTACTCTTGACATAGATCATGCAAAGAATTTTGACTTTAGTTAGTGGCCACACTCATGTAGGGCAGAATGAATTTATTTTTCTCCTGTCTTGTATTTGATCTGAAGTATTTTATTTATTCAGTATGTACGCACTGTTTCCTATGGCTAATCTACCATTTCTTTTCTGAGTTTTGAGAACCCAGACAGTAGTGACTGATGTCTCAATTGCTTTGTGTTACTGGGACTAGATCCCTTAGATGTACCTATATGGAATAATGCAATGTTTTCTTTCATACTCATATGATTGACTCTTTATTACTGTTTATATTACTGTATGTGGATAACAGTCATTTGGTAATTAAGAAATTGCAATATGTTTGCCCTGAATTAATCATGTCATTCAGAACTTCAAGTCCTTCTCAGTTATATTTGAAATTGAAAAAAAAATCAGAGCTCTTCCATATGAAACATGTAAAACTCTGTCCCACCTTATTAGTCTGCTATATATCACAATGCTCGAGTTTATCATCTTATTGTCAAGATCCAACATTAAAAAAGCTTGCATTCTCTACTTTAATTATATCTTATAATATAAAAGATTTGAGGAAGGTTACATGACATCTTCATAGGAAGGTTATTTGGGATTGGAATTATACTCATCCCTTGCATCCTCTAAATGTTAAATCATATACTTTAATAGTGCTGTAAATGTGCCAGCACACTAAATAGAAATTGAATTAACTTGTTTGGCAAGAAAGCTATGACAAACCAAAAGGACTAGATCAGATCTATCTTTGACTAAAAAGATTTAAAACAACAGGTCTCCACTGGTACCAACTGGTCTTCTCTGCAATTAAGCTTAATGGGATCAATCTAAGACCAAAGCCATCACCATATGAAGGACATTTCCTTTTCAAAATCTTCCTCAGTGAGAGCTTAGGTCTTACATGAGTGGTGGAGAAGATGCAAACCTAAGAGAATCAAGACTACGGCTTATGAGAAAGAGTGTTTACAAACTGACTAAATAATTCCAGCTGATAAAGTTTTGCAGGTGCTATACATTTAATGCCACTCTTAGATAAAACAAAACCCCTTACATAAATAAGCATCCTACAGCATGTATCTCAGTGTATCGAGGCAGTATATTACCACTGGAAGAAATCATCCTACAAAACATAGTTAAAAATTAATTTTTAAAATGTGTGAGAAGTCAGGTGTTCTGAAACAAGGCGAGTGGAAATGATGTTTTTGCACCTGTGATTTACTCAGGTGAACTAGGCAAATTGCATGTCATAAAATAATCAAAGCTCTCTTGAAGCATAAGATGGGAGCCACCTTATAAGATAATTCTTATAAAGCAGCAAATTAATCTGAAGATCATCTAAGAAAACTAAAAGTACAAAGTAATAATAATTTTGTTTAAGAAGAGTATGCATTTTGACCTCGCCCATTAGAAATCAAAATGAATTAGCACTGATATGCCTTTTACACTATAAACTACCACATATATATGCCATTTTCTATCGGACCTGCATAGGATGAAATGTAGGAATCTGTCCAGTCTGCAGTGCTAGGCAAGGGATAAGTAATGATGTACTGCCATACTGCCTATATATGTCACAAAGTGCAAATAATATGCAAAGATTTTCCTTGCAACAGTTATTAATATAAAACAAGGCAATGAAATGTTAAGGATTCCTATGAATCAGCTCAAAATATACTCAATAGTTTCCACAAAGCATGAAAGCACAGGCTTCTATTACAGCTGAAAGGCAGTTATATCACCACATATCAGATTGGATTTCTGAGTAGCAGTGATTGTATAAATAAGTTGTAAGCAGCATATAAACCAATATTATCCATGCATATTTTGTAACAGCTTGAATGAAACATTAATATATTAACTACCTAAAGGGTGTTTGCCTGTTCTTGTAGGAAATAATGATGATGATCTAATCATTTATTTCCCTTCGCCTGGCCTAAAGGTAAATCCTTAAATTAGTAGTACATCTTTTGAGTGGGGAATTGTCATTCTCTAGTAATCTCAATATTATTTCCATTTAGTTTATCATTTGAGTTATGTATTTATCATAGTTTTAAAAGGTCTCATCAAATATTTGAAGAAAAAAGTTTTATGGCACTATTCCATTTTTAAGATATAAGTCTCACTGAGGGACATTTCTTATTCCTTTCCATGATTCATGTACCAGATTAGACAATCTGATGGAATAAAGGCTTCATTACTTGAAATGCACTTCAATTCCAGAAATATATTGTCAGCATTTTTTATAGGGCTTGTTTTGTTTATTTCTTAATTCTTGCACATGAAAATAATAATTACGGGTCTATATTATGTGATCAAAGAGTCTACTCTTCGAACACATAATCATCAACAAATACACAGCAAATGCTGTAAACTGCGAATGGTCAAGTCCTCAAATTTTTTCATTGGGGAAAAAATTCATGTGGCCATAAAAAAAAAAAAACAAAACAAAAAAAAACAAACAAACTTTAAAACAGCCCCCACAGCCTCCTAACTAAATATACCAATTTCAAGATCGCTCTAGATTGAAGAAAAGGACAATTCTCGATAACAGCCAAATGATTTTTTTCCCAAGGAAAAAAATTTCGCTGAAGTGGCCCTTCGCGGTTTATAGAGTTCTCTGTGTATTTGTGCATGATTATGTGTTCGATGAGTAGATGCTTCGATCACATAATATAGACCCACAAATTACTATTTAAACTGTTTAATTTTGATAAAATATTTAATTCATGTATATTAAATTCGTCTGATTTTATGTAAATAATGAAACCGTACAGAATAACGTCAGCTTTAAATACGTGGCTCATTTGCAAAAGCAAACAATCCTTGCTAAGAAAAGTTTCTTTAAACTTCTCCTTAGCTATAAATCTTCAATATTCCTTTCTTAGCTACCCATTTGTGCAGTGCAGAAATGTAGGGAATATGATTCATAACTGCTTTGCTTAAAAATTAATAAGACAGCTTTGTCACTTGAGAACCCTAAAGAAGAGGCAAAGACAGATAGTCTCAGTTTTACCTATTAACTTGTATAACTCAAGCAATAATATACATTTGCTCAGAGGGTACAAGACTCCCATGTTGTTGGCAAATGGCTTTTTAAACAAAGACCTAAACCTTATCTATGACTTAAGGTCATGTCTTACAAAAGCTTGGAAGGAATATTTTGATTCTATGTCTGTTCCATCAGCAAATTACAGATGCATAATAAATTAATTCTGTAGTATGAATTTTCCTATCTGTTGTTATAAGCACTGGTACAAAAGCTAAAAATAATACTCACAATTAAAATGTTAATTATTCATTATCTCCCTCATTATTTGTTGTGACTGATAATTATATTCAATATATTTTATATCAGTAATAACCTTCTGTCTACACTGACAGCATATCATATCTGGGGGGCTTGTTAAGATTTCTTCCCTAAGCATTTTCTTTATTAAGACAAAGACCTCAGGAGTACATAACCTTTATGTTGCAGGCTCATTTTCTTTTTCATATAAAGAACAAATATTATAGATTAATTAATCCAATGCGATTATAATTTAATCACTTTTCTTTTACATACATCAGGGAGTTCTTTTATTATCTATAGTGCTCATTCATATTGTTAGTAACCATAAATGCAATCATGAAACATTTGTCTATTACAGATTTGAGGAATATAACTAAAAGGGAAAACTTCATTAAGGGATTGTTGCTTAGAATCAAACTTCGAAATCACAGAAGAGCAGGTTATTGTATTGCTTTTCTTTTTCTTTTTCATTTTAATCTAATGACATGAATGCTAAACGTGTAGAGGGTAGAGTAGGTGACTTCAGATAAGAATGCTATGATAGGAATTCTGACATGGGATTTATTCATCCCATCTCAAGACAGAATTAAGAATGTTGCATTGTTGGCTACCTGCTGTACTTAAAAATATTATATTTTTCTCTATCGGTTGTGATAAAAGCATTTTGCACAGGCTGATGCCCTGAAACTTCAAAATGACATGAGCAACAACAATAGAAATGATTGTAGTCTTTACTACACCAATAATTTTTTTAACACATTGATTTTATTTTATTTCTGCCACAAAGGCAAACTACATTTTATCTGCCCACTGTCTATATGCGTGGTGCTTTGACTTCATAGTCAAGATCTAGAAATGCTTCCTGCAACAAAAATGGCTTAAGTGGCTGCAATATGGTCTCAAAAGTGTGCCTGTTAGTGGAGGTTAGCAGAGCTGCTATAAAAATTATCTTTAGAAAAATGCAGGTTTTGATAATTGCTAGTTTAGCATGACTCGCCTCATGCTGTTGAGCCTAATCTATTATTCCAACTCCTGAATAGTTTAATTTCACATTTTCTCTTTAAACACCTACTGTTGTTCCTTTGATTTCTTCCTTTTCCTGTTCTTATGACACTCATTATTTTCATTTAGCATATTAAGCATCTTAAACATTAAATTAATTCTCTTACCAATGTCATAATGTTATCATTTTAACCATCCAGTTATCGCTATAAACTTTACACAATTAATTACTCAGAAATGACTGTCATATCAAATCATTGGTATGTCTTCCCTTTTTTTTGTCACTGGTAACTCCGGTAAAGGTTGGACACAGACTGCACAGATGATCAGTTGTGCTAGGAAAGTTTAAATAGCCTGCTACCTAAAGGTGGAGGGACATACTCTTGTGTGTCTTCATACAGGTAGATTTTGGAAATGTGGCCAGCTCTGTTAGCACCACAAAAGCCATGAAACACACAGATATACATGGAGAAGAAGGAAGTGCAATGGCAAATTCATGACTGTCTGCCACACTTTCCCTATGTTTCTATGAGTTTCTGGCACCTAAAGATTCAAACAGAATTTAAAAAAGGAAAGGCTTCAGCCAATAGAATGCTTCTAAAATCATTTTTTTTTGCAAAATGTGGCATGCATAACTGCACTCCACCATCCCAAACTTTAGTTCAATATATTAATTCTTTGGCTGTATAACCACACAGAAAAAAACACACAAACTGAATCACTGCCAGCATGTTAAAAGTAATGTTAAAAGTAATGGTTCTGCTATTGAACAACAACTGCTTAGAAGCCCATTAGCCAAAAGGATTAAAAAAATGCCCAAAACTCAGAAGGGCAAAACAAATATTTCAAGTGTATTTTTGTAGGTGGGAAAGTGCCCCACAATTAGAAACTGTACTAGTAATAATTTAAACTGTGAGACAGCATTCAGCATTATGCTGTTCATCTTTTTTTATTGTGTGCTACTGATACTTGAGTAATTTCATCTCGAGCATGTGTAGGGGAGCCAACAGAAACTGCACCAAAAGTGATCAAGCATGTATAGGGAAGCCAACAGAAACTGTACCAAAAGTAATCGAACACGTGTAGGGGAGCCAATAGAAACTGCACCAAAAGTGATCGAGCATGTATAGAAGAGCCAACAGAACCTGCACGAAAAGTGATCAAAAATGTGTAGGGGAGCTAACAGAAACAGTACCAAAAGTGATTTTCTGTGCAAAACACCAATCTCTAAATTGAGCATAGCCAAACTGAATTCATTGAGTTGAAACAAAGTATAGTGCATATTTAACAAGTATTATGGTTATGCTACCACAATATCATTCAGGATTTAGCAAATGACTACAGGGAAATTATTGAGTCAGGGCACAGCAAAGGCCCTTTCCGAAAATATTTCCTTCTTCCAGCAACACACAGCATCTATTTTCTGTTTAGCTGGTGGAGAGTGCTAGAGTTATGTAATATTCTGGGATCTGTGACTCAGAACCATCTCCACAGATTACATTTTTTGGTTTCAGAGTGGTGCCGAAGTTTTTAATGAGCAACAAAATACTGGAGGTAAATGGTACTATATCTGTTTGGAGGTTAGTACTTTCAATGTGGGATAAAGGAAAAGTAGAAAAAATGTTTGGAGGCTGAAAAGGTGGGGTACAGTGAAACCTTTTTGATCGCCAAATTATGTGAATGTGTTCTAGAAAGTGTACAATGTGAAACTTCCTCAGTCATGCCCTCACTTGCTTTCTCATGTCAGCACTGCCTGCTGTAACATTTTTTTTTGTTCTATATATTTTTTCAGAAATAGCACATCATCCTTTCGTTGTCTTCCTACTCAGGATGATCAGTCAAGAACTTCCCTGACTTCCATTTTTCCTGCCAAATTTATTATCATAATATGCTTTAATACTTCAAATGAAGATCTCCTGCACCTCTATTATTTCACTATGCATCTGTGAGTTTATTCTTCATAAACTGCTTCTCTATGTAACCTGTTGTATACTCTTCTGTTAGTGTCCTTACTTTACTATGGACATTTGCAATCACACATGAAAATTACTGACTTATGATCTAGTATGAATTTATTGTTTATTTGCTGCTGAAATAATTGAAGGTATCAACTAGAGAAACAAATCAGGATTCTATTTTCTGTTAATGCTGCTGAGGAATAAACAAACAGAATCTCATTTCAAGGTTACAGATGAATTTTGTTTTGTAAGCAAATATTTCTTTTAGTTGGTTATAATAGGTGCTATTATTTTATCTAGTAGACTAAATTTATCATAGTTCAGACAGTATGTACCACTTGATTTGCAGCAGTTCTTATTACTTGTTCCTGCTGTCTTTTGTGTGAAAATGAAACATATGCTGGTTAAGTTTTAATGTGGGATTCAATGCATATCTTATATTAAACATGATATTGTTTAAATAATATATATATATATATATATATATATATATATATATATATATATATATATATATAGATAGATATTTAATATATATATTTAACAGAAAACTGTTCTATTTAAGGAACATACAGCATGCATATCACAGAATAAAACATAATGAGAGAACACATGGTAATGATACCCTGTAGAATGCATACCTATTACATGATAGGTCAGAATCCAGGAACCAGCCTCTGGGTATTTTATAAATAACTTGGAACACATTTATACATTATGATTACTTGCTAAAGTACCTCCAAGTTGTTGTTGTGTCTTTGGGCTTTTCCCGGTTAGGGGTCTCCACAGCGGAACTCCGGTCCGCTAATGATTGGTAGTTGATTTTTACGTGCCGAGTTACCAGCCCTGACGCACAACCTTCAACGAAGGTACACCAATTCATGCATGTCTCCCTGCAGAAGACGCTCTAGCTGAGAATCGAACCAGACCGCGTCTTACTGTGAGGTGACAACACTACCGCAGCACCACCACTCCAAGTGCATGACTAACATTAACATATATATTGTACAATGCATCCTTGGACTCTTTACTAGAAAAAAATTCCTATGCAGTATACCACAAATTGGTAATGCTATATTTTAACACTATTCATTTAGCAAAAGAATGGGTGATACGGTCACACATGATGTATAATAGTAACATTGGTCAAAGACAGGCAGTGAAGAATGACCATATGACCCCACAATTAAAGAAGGCTATGATGCTGCCTGTTTAATAGCTATCCAAATGGTTTCACTCAGCATGATGTACATAACTTCTTTACAAATGTAGAACAGTCTTACACAACAGGATGTTGCAATGGGCATAGACTGGTGCTATATGCACTAATTTCTGAAATGTTCAGTCTAGTGTGTGCATTTGTATTTGTGTGCATGTCTGTTTTAGGACTAATATAACCAAATCAATATTTCATAACCTCAGAAAAGAGTTGTTTTCCCTTGTAGTCACCTCCATTAAAGAAAATATGTGTCTCTATACAGTTGCTACAATGGCTGTCAAACTAATAGGCTACTACAACTGCACACAAACATGACTGCAGCAATATGACAAGATAAAAGGGAAGGCTGTGCAAAGTAAATGTATAGTGCCAAACAAAAAGCAAACCATTGCTTAAAAATACTCAAAGTACATTCAGTAATAACTAGAGTAAAATCTGATTAGCTTAAAAAGTTAAATGGCCAAATATATTTTATTTGAATAAATGGATTCATTCTTCTGCAAATGGACTTTATCAGCAAAATGAAAAGCTAAACTCATTCAATTAAGTACATTTGCTGTAGTCACATGACCTTATTGGAACAATGAATCTCACAAAATGCAAATGAAATAATTCTTTGTTAGTTTACTAAGGACTTAAATACTATACAGCATCTTTTTGACATAAAGAAAGATGCATAAGTTTGTTTTTAAAAATGTGTATAAAAATATGTGACTGGGCTTTGCTTCAAACCTTCAAAGTACCTTTGTCAGGCCAGTATCATTTGAAATGTCAATGCTCAGAAGTCCTTCTATATTTGCATTTTCAATACATTTTTGGCTATTTCAGTCTATTTTCTTTTTATTTTAGGACTATAATGCTTTATTATTACTTCGCTATTTATTATTTTCATGGATTTCATCAAAATGTAACTGCACACATACATTTGTCTTAGGTACTCTGTATTTATTTGTTTATATTGTTTGTTTTATTTGCAGGAGCACAGGTATGATTTTATTACTTTTATTTATTAATTTATTATTTATTTATTATATATATTTATCTGCATGCACATGCACAGTACTGTAGATTTGCATATAAGCATAATGTTTGCTTTTCTAAAATGTATTTAGGTTAATTTTGGGAGGCTATATGTAATTGTGCACATTGGCTTGTTTTGTTGTTCGGTTGTTGTGGGTTGTGTGCTGTTATATTTGTATATACAGTTGTATATGAGTGTGATTTTATATTAGTATTCGATTATGTGGGTAAAATTTCTTTTGAGTGTTTGAATGAATGAGTTTTGTGTTTTATATCATTGTTCAGTTATTTATTTTATGTTGATTTATATGCATGTGTCTGGGTTTATTTCTGAGTCTTGAGTATATGCTGTGGTTGGGGGGTTTATATTGTATTTTACAGCTATGCATATGTTTAGTTTTTGGGATAAGTGTTTTATTCTTTGTACTATTTTTTGTGTTGTGAGTGGGTTTGTTGTATTGAATACAGAGTGTTTTATTTTCTTGTTTATTTTTACTTGTACCTCTGTAACATTTTATTTATGTTATTTATGTTATCTTACAATCCATGTATGCACTTAAATATTTATTAAATTAGGTGTAACAGTTTATTTAGATATTTTAGCCATTTATTTTGTAGTTCAGTTAAGTGTAGATTTGATCTTTCCATATTGGTTAGTTAGGTTGATAAAGCAGATTTGTTCTAGCCTTTGCTTATTATGTCACTGTGCTATTTATTTTTCATGAGTATTCAACTATTTTCTTGACTTGTTTTATATTCTTTGCCACTTTGCTTTATTTTCTTTCCTTTAATATTTTCTTTTCTATATTTTTGACATATTTCTTCAATCATTCTGCTCTCTGGGATTCGTACAATTGCTCGAGCCTCAGTTGCTCAAATTCCAGTTACTCACAGCCATGGGGGCTCAAAAGGCTATAACCCAGCCTGACCATCTGTTCATACTCAAATGTGAACATGAGTTCATTGGTGCAGCTGATGCACCATTTGCTCATATACTAGGAAACAGATGCAAGCAAGTACTTTCCACAGACCAGGTAAGCGGGAAAGGGGAGCCATGAAGATGCTGTTAGGTTTAGATAGGGTGATGGGGAGCAGATCATGAACTTTCAGTTTAGGAAAGGAGATGGATTAGGAAGTGATAGTGACTTTAGTGCTAGAGAGAGGATGGGTATTTTAGGGAGTGATCATGGATAGGAGCAGGAAGGGGAATGTAGGTCCAGGTGTAGGGAGGAGGCAAAGTATTTTAGGTTTAAGGGGGGTTGGGGCTTTAGAGTTAGGAAAGGTGATTGGGATTTTAAATTCAGGGAGCAATCTGAACTTTAGAGGAATGGGAAATTAGGTTTAGGGAGTGACTGAGATGTTAGGATTAGGGAGGAGAAGGGGATTTTAAGTTTAGAGAGGGGTGGGGGAGTTTAGGGTTAGGCACACAATGGGAATTTTACAGTTAGAATCATGTTTCTGGTGGGGATAGTTAACATTATGGGAGGTGGATTAGTGGGAGTTAAAGCACTTGCTGAAACAAGCAAGTGGTAGTGAGGATGTGTGGCTCGAACCAATTTGTCTAGAGCACATGTAGTGCACCCCGGTTCTCTGTATAACAATGTTTTAGGGAGTATTCTGAAAAAAACATAATGCAACTATACAGTGGTAAATAGTGTGATGAGTTTAACATAACTCAAACAATGGTTGGGCATGCATGAATGTCACCATTGTAAGGTCATGCTGGGAACGGTGTTGCTTACCAAGTTTATGCAACTGAGATAACATCAGTAATCATACTGCTGACCCAGCCATGCTATTAGTGATCACTGACCAAAGGGGAAGCATCATGCAGATGACATGCCTAGTGATGTGTAAGTTCATGTGCCCATCAAAGTGCTTCATAGCTGCTACACAGGCATAGAAGGCAGCCCATAGAAATACACTATAGCAATGTGCCAGTTCATGCTTTCATATAAATTGTGAGTAAACTGGAAGATATGACATACAGAAAAAGGGAAAAGCAAGCAGAGAAACACAGAGGAGCAGAACTACAGAAAGGGAAAGCTGTTCTGGCAGGTGAAGAACAATGCACCTTGTGGGAACAGGTGCCCATTTTTTAAGAAAAAGGGCAAGAGAATGATAGCATGGCAAAGTCTGCCCATTGAAGTTAGACACTGAGCTAGGGTTACAAAGAATCACATGATCATCATGGAGTAGTGTCAAAGTGAGAGTGACTAACAGCAATTGTAATGGGATAAATGGTGAAGGCAATAGATTTCACACGGAACATAGGAAAATCCAATGGGTAGGCATGGTAGGCAATGAAGCAAACATTGCTACAACTCTGTGAAAACAATGTGAAATGTAGTAAGAGAGCAAGGACAGAGTGGACTTATTAAAGTTTTATCTAGCCCTCTCAGAATGGGTCATTGGAGAAGAAAATGAGGCAAAGGTTGAGATCTTGACGTGCAGCCTCATTGAGCTGCCCAAGTCTGGTCATATTAATCTCAATAATATAAGCAGTGAACTACAGAAGTTTTATTGTGGCCAAGCCAGAAATGATACTATTCATTACCCAGATGTCCATTGACTATAACGATTCAAAAATTTAGAGTCAGTGTCTTTTATTACTGTAGCTGTGTCATGAGATTATGTAATATGTTGATGATAATGCCATGCTTCCAAAGGTCTGGTATTAAACTGATGATTCAGAATAGTAACTGAAATGCACCAAGATTCAGTAAAATCCTAACCACCCCTATTAATTGTCCAAAAAATATGTTGCCTGCTTTTTTTTTTTTTTTGCTTGATTATATTATTTACTGCACTTTTTATTGTGTTCTGCTGATTTAATACTGTATTTTAATACTGTAAACTAAACTGCACTGTTTGTATTGCATTTGCCTGCCTTACTGTGCCTGTTAAATAATTTTTGTTTCTATTTTCACTGTTTGCAAAGTAATTGTTGCTACTTTTCACAGTTTCAAAGCATCTGTTCTATGTGTTCTGTTTTCTTACCAAGCAGTGTTTAAATAACTAATTTGTTTGCTGTTTAAAATATTCTTTAGTGTATCCTTGCTGTTTTTCTGCTGTTTAAAACATTTTAGTGTCTCACTGCTGTGTTTCTGCTGTTTATAACATTTTTTACTGTTTCCCGTCTAAATTAGTGTAGCTATAGCTTAGTCCAGATATAGGTTTGCTGCATCTGGGTATGGTTTTAGTGGCTGTTAAATTCTGAGCACATTTTTCAATTCATCTTTGATTGGAAGGAGCTCTTCTGCACCCATGTGAGAGAAGCGTGCTGATTGGAACCTGTTTGGTCTAGGGCTTGGAGTAAGCACTGTCATTGGCTCTTTTGAGTTTTTTTTAATTATTTTTAAAGTTTTTAGCTTCTGGTGTTTAAGCCTCACATTTGAGTGGGTTTCTGCTTATTTGTAAATCACCCAGCACTGTACACTACTGTGCAATTGTGTGCCATAGCTGGACAAATAATTTTTCCCTTAGATACGTCTGTAATAAATTAGTGTATTCCTCATCTTTATTACATCTCTGGTCTAAGCAATAGTGCAAGTGAGCTGTGACTTATTAAACCACTAGCCAAAAACCCAGTCAGAAGTATCCATCTATAGAGCACCTCCTAGATCAGTCCTGAAAGCACCCACTTTGTGATAACAGTTCTTCAAACCTAGCATTATGGACAGTTGGACCACCCTTGTTTTTCGTACCAGCCTTGTTGACTTGGGTCTCCTCAGGCAGTGTAGCAACTGCCTCTTGTACACTGACAACCTTCTACTAATAACTCAATCTAGTACAGCATACAAGAGATGTATCTACACCAAGAATCTTGAATCCCTGCTCTTTTGCACTTAAAACAGTAACACCTGTGCCTTTGATTCAATAGGGATTTTCTACTTGTGCAAATTTGCCTACAGAAAGGTACTATCACGTCTACAGTGGAGAAACTTTCAAACTCAGTGTCCCACTTAAACCGTGTGGTCATCATCAGCAACCCCCTTTTCACATTTTCTACATGGGGCTTGGTTGTAGTGTTAACTGTTGCCATCTCTCTCAATTCAGTGCTACACTCCTGCCTAGCTGTCACAGATCTTTTCTCACACACTCCATCCACCTTTTTGCTGGACACCCTCATTTTCTCTTACCTTCTTCGTGTCTGATCCTAAATCTTTTTCATCAGGTTGTCCTCTACTTTTCTGCACATGTGCCCGGATCACCATAATCTGTTCTCTTTTATCTTTTCTACTATTAGGGCTACTTTGTCTTCTGCTTTTATGTTCTTATTTCTTCATCTGTCCCACAATGTGCATCCTACCACCCATCTCATGCACTTCATTTCCATCACCTCTAGCTTCCTTATCGACTTTGCCTTTACTGCCCAAGTTTTTGTACCATACAGTAATACTGGTCACACTCCTATTTTGTACACCTTACTTTTCAGTTTCCTTAGCATTCTTCTGTCATACACTACACTTGACATTCTATGCCAGATGGCTGCAACCCCTCTGATTCTAGTTTTGACCTCTTCATTCAGACTTCCCTTCTCCTCAACCACCCCTCCCAGATACTTGAAGCTATTAACCTGCTCCAGTATATTCCTTTCTGTTTCAGTTCTCAGCTTCTTCTGATTTTCCCAATTTGCTGCCATTACCGTTGTCTTATCTGTACTTAGTTTCATCCCATGTGACTTCAGTTTTGCATTCCATTCCTCTATCCTTTGCTGACATTCTTGCTCAGTCGGCCTGTAATGCCACATCATCTGCATACAGTAAATTTGTTGATCTGTACCCTCTGACCTGTTTGCTAATGTAGTCCATTGCCAGTATGAAGAGCTGTGGGCTCAGAGATTAACCCTGATGTACACACAATCCCACTGGGAACCCCTCTTTGAGACCAAACACTGTTCATACTTGAGTCAATGAGTCCATATACATAGACTACACTAATTCTACCAAAGATTCTGGGACTTTGAACCACCACAGTACTGCCCAAATCAGCTTGCTTGGGACCTTGTCATATGCTTTCTCCAAGAGTAGGAATGCCCGGCTAGACTCTTTTCTCATCTCTAGCTTCTTCTCAACTGTCTGTCTCACTGCAAACATCGGGTCAGTTTTTCTGCATCCTGATTTGAATCTGAACCACTCATCTCTCATTTTGCTTTCTACTACTTCGCATATCCATTTATCAGTCACCCTCTTCAGAACCTTCATGCAATGTGACAAGGAGTTTCATACCTCTGTACTGCCCACAGTTGTGGATGTCACCTTTGTGCGTGTACACTGGCGTGAACATACTTATTTTCCAGTCACCTGGGATATGCCTTCTCTCCACAATGCTATGAGTACTCTCAGTAACCCTTTCTTCCTTATCTCACCCAGCATCTTTATCACGTCTGCTGTGACCTCATCTGAGACTGCTGCTTTCCCTGACTTCATTTTCCTTAGTGCTGCTCTTTTCTATTAGGGTGGGCTCCTCTTCTTCTTCTCTCATAGTAAGCTGTGCCTGGGTCAGTACAGGTTCTGTGGGGTTTTCTTCATTTAGAAGCTGCTGGAAGTATTCCTTCCATCTATGTTTGACATCCTGTGGACTGGTGAATAGGCATCCCTTATGAAGGGTGTCTGACTATATTTTTTATCTTTCTGTCTTTGCCTTACAATCTGATACAGTTTACTTGTGCCACCTACTGAGTCATTTTCCAGAAACTGGTAGAGTACCTCTGATGCTGTATTCCTTGCTATTGCAACTCCTTTCTTAGCTTCTTTTTTTAGCCAACCAGTATTCCTTCCTAGTCTGGCCCATCTTTTCTATCTCCCACTTTTTTCTGCACTACTTATTTCTTTGGATGACTTTCTGGACTTCTGCATTCCACCACCAGCTTTCCTTATGTCCCTTATTTCCATCTCCACCTATTTCCTCCTCTTCTTGGGGTGCTACTTTCCTGAGTAATTCCTGGAGCTGTCGTACTTTCTCTCCAATCATCTTCCAGGTCTTCAGCCTGGTCTCTGTTGACCTTAGAGCCTTCTCTCACCACTGTTTGCAGCTGACTGTGGCAATCACTGGTTTATGCTGTGGGCTGACTGTTTCACTTGGAATGATGACTTTGCAGTCACTGATTCTACCCCAGTGCCCTTTCCTTACTGGGAGGATGTCTACCTGATTCACATGTTGGCCCATCTTGTGTGCGATTTTGCGAATGTTTCTCTTTCTGAACCATGTCTAGAATTGCCTCTCCTTCTTTATTCATGTTGTCCCACCCATGCTGACCCAGGTGGACCTCATATCCTGTTCTGTCTGTCCCAATATGTGCATTCAAGTCACCCATTACCAACACCAATTCATGTTGTCCATCTTTATCTAGCAGGTCCTGTATGAATGCATTATTTTTCTCACTATCACAACCCTGCTGTGGGGGCATAGGCTGAGATTATGAATACTGCCCTATATTGGGGCATAGGCTGAGATTATGAATACTGCCCTATCATTACACTGGAGTCTGATTGCTATGAGTCTGTCACTAATTCTGATAACATCCCTCATTGCCTTCAGAAGACTGTCTTTCACCATAATTCTGCACCATTTCCACTTCTTCTCCTCCTGAGTAGTAGTCTATGGATCCCATGTCAAGTGGCTTTGCTGGACTACCCTTCAGACTTGCCTCTTGGATACATAGGATGTCCAGCCTCCTCCATGTCATCATGTCATCCTCTTCTAAGCTCTGTCCTGTCAGTGAACCTACACTGACTGTTGCAAGTCTTAGTTTATGTTTGGCAGGTTGATTAGTTTTCCATCCAGCTTTCACTCAACACAGCTATTCTAGGTAAACCAGGTTGGGCAACTGGACACTGGCTAGATGGCAGCTTATTGACCTAGGACTGCAAAAATACCTCTCCCACCATTAGCATGGGTCGCTGGTGTTATTTGGGTCCTCAACCCACTTATTATTGGTAATTAGCCATGTTCATGAACAACATTAGGCAACATGTCCAAATCACCTAGAGCCATATTTTACAACTTGAAATACTAGCCCAACAGTGGTATGCAGTCTGTGATCCATGTTCTACTATCTTGAGAATACTGTGCATCATAGTAGACACCCAAAGCAGCTGGTCTCTATACAACTCTTCCTCCTATATTCCTCTGAAGCAGTGTTTGTGCTGCTGCCTACATCTCTATTCATTGGTGACTTTGAGATGGAAATACTCACCATGTTTTTATTTGGGGGTGGGGGTGGAAGGAACCTACAGAGACTCAGGGAGAACATGCAAAGTCCAAAAAGGCAATGGCCAGAGGTCAGGATTAAACCTTGCACCTCGTGCAAGGGAGGCAAAGATGTTAACCATTATGACAACTGATCTGAGAGAGAAAAACAGTGTGGTAAGCTAGCATAAATGGGCAGACCTGTTGTTCTGAAAGTACACTTCCTGGACTCAGCAAATGCATACTTCCTCCTACAGGCAGGGCATTATCCTGGAAGAGTTTTATGTTTCCTACCTGTTAAAAAGGTAAGTCTCTTATAGGCCCATAAGTAAACACTAGGCTGACTGATGTTTAAGTTTTTTGGGTACTGGTAGTTGTGACAAGATTAGATGTTGCGGGAACCCTAACCAATTGCAGTGTTAATGACAAACCATGGTGTGTTTCTGAGTGATGGCTAGCTGCAAATTTAGTCACTTTCTTATAGCTTTGCTCCATTTTGAACAGTTAGGTAGTTTGAAGATTGATGATTTTTGGGGAGGCATATAAGAGGGATGACAACAGGAAGGTTGTGGTTATATGTTTTCTTGCTCTGTCGATAATATAGGGTTTGGCCCTATATAGTAATCCAAGTTTTGGATGGGTTTAGTATATTGCTTGGATTATGTGATGGTCAAATTTCATTCTGTCCTGCATTGTGACACCTAGCAGTTTAGCATGTGAGAGCTGCTCTATTTTTTATTATTGGCTGAATATATAACAGGAGATTTTTTTTTTTTATGCAAAGTTGTTTAGGCAGAGGTGTAGCTGGCTCATCCAGCACCTGCAGACATTTCCCTTAACAACATTGTAGGGTCTAAAAACAAAAAGCATGTGCTGAATCCAAATGCTTGAAATTACGGACACAATGAATTAGCGCTTTCATTCACATTTATTTTTTTCGTGAACTTCTTCAGAAATGTTAAACCATCCACTCACATACAATATATACATATTGAATAAATCACATGATCAATGATGTCATCAATTAAAACAGTCTTTAAAAATATATAAAATAATTAATAAATTTTCCTATATTAGATGTGTATTTAGTAAAAAATATATACTTGTATTATAAACTTAAACCACTATACTTGTGTATAATCTCTAATATATGTATTTTTAGATACAAAAAACATTGTTAATATTGACCAAAAATCAAAAAAACACTTCATGTTAATAGACTCATTTAAACCAGGGGCAAAATCAGCTCCCAGATGTAACTGCCAAAGAGACTCTTTGCATTCCAGGAGAACTTTGATGTCACCCATAAAAGCCCCTGCAGAAATAAAATCTAAAACTGAAAATGTGAATTTTTTAAAATTAGTACAAACTAAAGAATGTTTAGCCAATGCATTGGCTAAATTTTTCTTCTTTATTGCTAAAAGATGCTCACTAATTCTTATACGGAAACATCTTGTAGTCATACCTATGTAGAAACTAAAACAAGTAGAACACTTGGCTGTATAAACCACTTTTTCAGTACTGCATGTGAAATAACTGTTAGACCAATAAGTTTTCTTCATGTGTGAAAAATAAATAGAAGAAGAATTACTTAAATATCTACACTGTCTACAATTTTGACATGCATAAGTACCCTTCGCTTTAATATTAACGTCTTTAATACTTCTACATTAATTTGTCATCCATTCTAATATATTTTTAATATTTCTTGTCCTTTTATAAATAAATTTTGGCTTATCACCTATAATTTTAATCAAATCTTGGTTCCCTAAAAGTACCTTCCAATTGTTAACAATAATCTGTTTAATACACCACATTTCATTCGTAACTGGCAAAACAAAAGCACATGAAAAATTGTTCTCAGATTCACCAAATAGTCTATTAGTTGTATTATTATTAATATTATTATTGCTTTCCACAGAAGATCTGTAATGACTTGTTAATATAGGGGAAGCTTTACCTTTTCTAAGTACCAGCACTTCCTGGACAATATTTTTTATCCAAAAGGAATCATATCCCCTAGCTATGAAAAAGGATGTCAGCAAATCTATCTCTTGACAAAAATTAGTATCTTGCGATGTTAACCTACTAAGTCTAATCATTTGTCCCTTCACTACTCCCTTTTTCATATGATTGGGGTGTAAACTATTCCTATGTAAGTACTGGTTAGCAAATGTTGCTTTTCTATAAATTCCACTATTAAATTCCCTAGAAGTGATGTCATAAGATAAATGCAAGTCTAGGAAATTTAAACTCTCTCCAAATTCTCCAGAGGAAAACCGTAAAAAACTAGTGGTGGTGTTCAAAAAATTAACAAATTTCTCAAATTCTTCGAGAGTGCCATGCCAAAGAAAAAACAAATCATCTATGTATCGACGATACAACAATATGTTATTTTTAAATGTATTGTTATCAATAAATTTGCTTTCCCAACTGGCCATTATGATATTAGCATATGCTGGTGCTACCTTAGCACCCATTGCAACTCCAGCAATTTGCTTGTATAATGCCTTATTGAATGAAAAGAAATTGTTGTCAAGTATTAATTCCATCAAACTACACATAGTGTTAATTTTGGTGTTATTAAAACTGTTTGTGGAAGATAAGTATTCCCTCATGTATTCAACACCTGTATCTTGATCAATACAAGTGTATAAGGACACTACATCTAAGGAGGCAAAATAAAATTCCTTTCCTGAACTATCAAAATCTCAAAGAAATTCTAATAAATGCCAAGAATCTCTAAGATAATACTTAGAAGCTTGCATAACAGGGTTCAGGTAAAAATCCAACCATTTGGAAAGAGGTTCAGTTTTTGAATTAGGTGCAGAAATAATAGGTCTAAAAGGAGGATTAATACTGTCTTTTTGTATTTTCAGAATAGCAAACATATGTGCCATTTTTGGATGTTCAACCAATAAATAAGTGTAAGTTTGATAATCAAGTTCACCTTGACTGAACATATCAAAAAGACTAGTATCTAACCTAATAAAACTTTGTGAAACATAATTAACTTCCACTTTTTTATAAGTTTTATCATCTTTCAACATGTTTTGAATAGACAAATTGTAAATTTCAGTGTCCATTAAAACTATTTTACCTCCTTTGTCTGCCTTCATTAATCTTACATCTCTATTATTACTTAGAGTTTTAAGAGCTTCTACCTCTGATTCTTGCAAATTCCAAACATTTGTATTATGTTTTAATGATCTAAATCCTGCCTCACATAAATTCTGAAATACTTGCAGTGTACCTAAAAATGGTGGATTGTAGACACTAGGTTTTTTAGGACCTGTTGTAGAAACCTGAGAAGAAATATCATTTAAAATATATCTTAGATTAAGTTTCCTTAAGGTGAGTCTAAAATCAACTAAAGTTCTAGCTATGTTAAAGGAATTTCCAGGAATAAATGAAAAAACTTTTTTGATAAGCTCAACTGTAGACCTAGAGAGAACTAATTTAGACAAATTGTGAATTTGTATCTCATATTCACTTGTATTTAACAAATTTACCATTTCTTCCTCCCTTTGGTCTTCGCTTTGCCCTTGTTCTGAACAACTTTGGACCAAGTGGGCCCTCTCTTGTTCCCTTGTTTGTCCACCAAAAAAGGAACATTCGTATTAAAATTATTTGCTCCTTCACTATTACAAGGGTTAACATTGTCTTTGTTATTATTTTGTACATTCACTTTAGGCCCACTTGCTGTTCTCTCACTATTATTCTCTCCTATATTAGGAGAAGAATTGTTATTATCATTTACCATACTGGAAATATTCACCTGAGTATCTGTCACAGTATTGGCATTGTTATTAAATATTTTATTAACTCTGCCATTTTTCAAGGAATAAGCAGTGTTATTAGCATAAGCAGTAACATCCTTCTTAAATTTTCTTTGTTTCCTAGCCACTATAGTGGCTCTCTGCCTGTCTGCCTTAGCTGCAATGCCACAATACACATTTTCAAAACAAGAAAAACAGGAGAAGTTTTTTATTTTTTTATCTAAATCATTCATTTTACTTTTAACTTCTCCTATTTGTTTGACATAATGTTCAATTAAAATATTCATAAGTGTGATACCAAAATTATTAAATGTGTCGACAAGTAAATGATATAAATTGTCCCCAAAATTAACACAATTAGGGAATTTGTTGGTCCTCAGACCTTGCGGAACACATTTTCTTTTAACACATTCACTCAAATAACAAATTTCAATGTCCAACATTACGTACTTCAAAGTCATTTTTTCTAATTCGTAGGGTCTACCTGATAAGACCGAAAGCTCAAAAGGTTGACAACGAGATCACTGACACCACAAGAACAAAAGTGCAAAAACACAAAAGTTGACATGCCTGACAAAGCACAATCCCGACAGTTAACAAAACAAAAACAATTTGCTGTTCCAAAAAACACACACACACAACACAAGCACACCAAAAACCTCATAAACCTACACTAAACCTTACATACGCAACTATCTATGCACTAACCTTAACCCAAACCCTAATCCTAAAGTCCATCACTATCGCACACTTACCTTACCCACACCCTAACCCTAAAATCCATCACTATCGCACACTTACCTTACCCGCACCCTAACCTTAAGTCTGTCACTATTGCACACTTACCTTAACTGCACCCTAACCCTAAAGTCTGTCACTATTGCACACCTACACAGTCATACTCAAATGCAAGCACACATTTCGCATGTCGGTGTTTTCGGTGTCGGAATTTCCACTTGTCGGGTATTTACTTTGTCAGTCTTCTGGTGTCAGTTATCTTGTTGTCATTGTTTTGACTTGTCGGTCTTCTCAGGTAGACCCTGATAGTATCTGTAATCTGGTAGCTGGCTGATACCCCTAAAATGCTGTAGCCAACCAGCCAACTAGATCCTGCTTCTGTATTCTACCCTCACTCCTCCACAGGCAATTAAAAAAAAAAATAAGTCTGTGATCTGGTACCTGGGGCAGTAGCCAATCAGGTCACATTTTGCACCCCACCCCACATCTTTTCCTCAGCTAAGGAAAAATCTCTTCTTTTTCCTTAACTGCTGCAAAAGGCTTGCTACTTTTGTAACAAGCAGTTGCTATAGTTTATAGAGAAGGGACATGGGACACCCAAGCATTTAAGTTAGTTTAAAAAAAAATAGTTTAAACTGTAGAAAACTGCTTGCAAAATTCATATAGCCCATAGTGTTTACCTACCTTTTTAACAAGTAGGAAACAAAGCTCTTCCAGGATAATGCCCAGCATATAAGAGGAAGTGTGCATTTGCTGGGTCCAGGAAGTGTGCTTTCAAAACAACAGGTCTGCCCATTTATGCTAGTTTACCACACTGTTTCTCTTTCTCAGATCAGTTGGCTTAATGGTTAACATCCTTGCCTCCCTTGCACAAGGTGCAAGGTTTAATCCTGTAGCAGCTGCTACAGTTTATACCACCCATAGAATGCTACAACTCTCATATCTGTCTAAAAAAAAGCATTTCAATTGTAGCAAACTGCTTGCTACATTTGTAGCAAGCAGATGCTACAGTTTATGCCCAGGGAACACAGAGTGCTAAAACACAAGTTATTTAAAGAAAATAAATAAATAACTTTGGTTCAAACTGTAGCAAGCTGCTTGCTACATTCAAAGCAAGCAGATATTACAGTTTATACCAACCAAAGAGTGCTACATTGCTCAGATCTCTATTAAAAAAAATAATCAAAACATTTTTTTCATTTAAACTGTAGCAAACAGCTTGCCACATTGTAACAAGCAGATATTATAGTTCAGGCACAGGGAACAGAGAGGGCTATATAAACATAGATAAATAAATAAGTTTAGTATAAGCTGTAAAACACTTCTTGCTACATTTGTCGCAAACAGATGTTACAGGTTTTATCACCCACAGAGTTCTACAGTTCCTAGATCTGTATGACAAAAAAGAAAGAAAGAAAAAAGAAACAAAAACACCTTCTCTTTCATTTTTTATGCACTGGGAATGCAAAAGTTTAAAGTTCATAAGTTATGTAAAATAAGTAAATAAATAAATAAATAAATAACTTTGAATTAAACTGTAGCAAAGATAGCAAGCAGTTGCTACAGTTTATTCCATGTACAGAGATCTACAGCACCCGAATTTATCTTAAAAAAAAAAAAAAAAAAAGATTTTCTGTTTAAACTGTAACTAGCTGCTTGCTACATTCACATCAAAAAGTTGCTACAGTTGGACCAAACATGGAGAGCTACAACTCTCAAGTTTTACAGCAAATGCATTATCAGCATTTACTAGCCAATATGCAGCAACACGATTAATAGTGATTGGATTAGCCAGTTCTGCCTCTGACACTTTGCCCCCGAAAAGCTGTCCTTTCTTCTCACCCTAGTTACACTTCTGTGTTTAGTATTCTTGTGATTAAGTCGAATTTTAGCTTTATTTAGCCAAGTTTCAATAGATGAGAACGACTGATATGTCATTTATTGTAGCTCTATGAGGATTTCAGCTGTACAGCCAGACAAGAGTAGAGTCATATGCATAATAAATTATGGTGGCATGCTTTGTGGTGGGATGGAGATCATTTGTGATGAGATTGAATAACAGTGGCCCATGAACTGATCCTTGGGGGAACCCAATGTGCTGTAGTTGGTATTAGATGTCCAGATTTTTAGCTGAATGTCCCTACTTTTCAAGGGCCTTTACTCCTATTTTCAATATCTGCAGATTTAAAGGATGGTAAAAAAAAAAAAAAACATTTCCAAAGTGCTGTAAAACTATTTGAGAAGTAATAATTATTAAAATTATAGCTTCTGTTGCTGCAAATGAGGGTTACCGATACTGTGGAGGGATTCTTTGACATCTCTCTCTCTCTCTCTCTCTCTATATATATATATATATATATATATATATTGTAAATAGCGCCACTAGCTCCAGCTATACTGACTGTAGTAAAATCTTGGATTTAAACGAGGTAAATCACATGTATGGAGTAGCTTCAGTATTAGTAAATATGCAACATACTGTACTTGCCACTGCTCATCATGGTGTTACACAGCATCGCCATTAGTCCTGCCATCTGTCTGCACCTAACATTTTGTGCCCTTCATGAAACAATTGGAGATTGTTACCATGTAGATGGAGGCACCATACTTAAGCTGTTCAGGATGTGATGTCCTCACATGTAGGTCCATGAGATACATGGAGTACCCTATCCCTGCAGAGGCCATGGCATGTGTGTCTTGGCAAATATTAGATACTGAGACCTTTCAGAGACCAATGGGAGATACAGTGCATGTATCTCAAGAATATGTCTCATATATCCTCTCCAGTTCTTTAATGTCATGCGACAGCATGTGGGAAAGTATATGTGGTTTCCACATACCACCCAAAAGACAGGTCACATCATGTGGAGCTTTTATGGCATAATCAATTTTCCTCAGGTACTGGGAGCCATAAACTGTACTCTCATTTCAATTAAGATCCCAACCTGGAGATCATGGAAGATCATGGAGAGAGGTTTATTAACTACAAGAGTTAATGCACAGGGTATAAAATACAATTGCTTAATTGATAGTTTTAAATTATTCGTTCTTTTATAATTAAAACAAGTATTTCAGTGCTCCTCCAAAGGCTTTGCCAGGGCACCAAATAGTTAAGTAAATATTACTTTTCCTTTTTTTTTTTTGCCAGTAATATGCTCTTTCATTTGTTTTATTTGTTTTATGGAAACAGATTCTATTAACAAGAAACGGAAGGTTCTTAAAGAGTGATTTGACAGCCAGTTTGCAGAGTGTTATGGATGATGTTATTGCTCCTAGTCAAATGACTAATCAGAGAGAAAACAGATGGGCTGACAGTAGACAGTTTCAGGATTTATTTGTGTCAGAAAGAAAATCCTAAAGTGACTAACCATTTTCTGTTTTAGTGAATCATAATCAATTGTATATACCTGCTGATGTAAGTGATATTTGACCAAAATTACAAAAGCTGATGGTACAGGAAAATTGCATTCATTTTACTATTTTGAGTTTAAAATATATACAATTAGATATTGCATCAAGATGGCTTCAAGTTTTTAAAATCCCTCTGACCCCGATGTAATGAATGAGGATGATTAGAGATTCAAGTCACATTGGATGGAAGCCGCACATTGTTGTACAAGTGAATAGCTACAAATCCTAAAAGAACCTCATTTACTTAAATAAAAAAATAATTAGAGATTAAATTAGGTGGACACATTCAAAACTTTTATCAGAGGTCAGTTCTTCATATGTGGATGGTATATTACAAAATATTAATGTCAAATTAAAAACAGTGGCATCCGAGCTGATCAAGTGGAGAGGAAAAAGATACAATGTGATTTAGAGAACTACTCAAATGAGAGTGTATTTTTTATGGAAACAGGCAGACAATAAAACAGAATTAGAAGAGAGAGAACATCTATGTCACCATGTAGCAGACAATTAGATAATACTTCACTGAAGCCACTATACAGGAATTCTGAAGGAGCAAGCTATAGTACTGATTTAGAAAGTGATGGCAATGATTTTTTCAACTACCAGAACTGAGGTTACCCAATATTATGGCACAACAATTTTGAAGAAATTATAACGGGAAAACCAGCACAGGTGGAACAAATAATAATGTGAGCGCAACGGATTTATCAGTAACTGTAAAAATGGCACCAACATTAGAATAGAATACAGAAATGGTAATGGAGTTAAATTTGCAACTGCAGGTAATGTGGATTATGTTTTGCCCTCTTTAAGTATATGCACAGAGTATGGCAATAATTTTTATTACAGATATTTTTGGAATGTTTTTTGTAGAAACATAAGAGACTGTTGAGTTCAGACATTGCAAGATATTTATTTATTGTCAATGTTTCAGAACATTGTTTAACAGAAAGACAACAAACAGATTTATTTCACAGAATAAAATTTGTGATGACCACTTTCCCCATTTGTATTAACTTAAAATAGAAATATCTAAACTTTCCCAGGAATTCTATTTACTTTATTATTTTTCTTATATAATATAAGTAACAGTATATTGATGAACTGAATGATGACATGAGCAATGATTAAGGTACTTCTGGCAGTTTGGTTAAACGTTTTTATCATAGATTTGCAATAGTGATGTGTTAAACACCTCTCTATCATATTGAAGTTTTCTATGGAAAAGGCTTTGTCAGAATTTTATAAAGATATATCTTGTTTATGTTATAATCTGGTCAAGAATAAATGTGACTCTTTGAAAAATCCTAGTAATAATGAATTGATTTTTAGATCTTCTGATAAGGGTAATAAATACTGCGGTTTTAAATTGTATGTAATATCTAAAATTATACCTTGAGCATTTAGACAATACTGATACATACATGGTAATATCACTAAACAATAACAACGAAAAACAAAGAACGCCAAATCCACGGGCTCTTGAGACGCCAACTGCACCTAACAAAACCAGTAGATGACAAGTGTAATGCTACTGAAATAAGAAAATATCAACCACTCTAATATCGTAAAAACTTCAGTTTAATGTCCAACTCGGTTAAGTGCTTTCACCCGCTATAATAGGGGCTTCATCAGAACCATTTCTTTGTTTTCATTGTTATTGTTTAGTGGTATACAGAACACTACTGGTTGCTTGGTACATGGTAATATCAAATGGTACATATGAACAGGCTATTGAAAATTATTTAAAAGCAATAAATTAGGGTATTTAAGCGAAGAAGATATAGACAAGAATCTGATTATTAAAGGAGCTAGAATAGCTACCTTTTACAGTCTACCTAAGATTCATAAAATCATGAGAGATATACCTGGTAAATCTAATATATCTTCATGTGAGTATTGTTTAAAAAATATAGGTCTGTTTTTTACATGATTATTCACATAACTATTTGATTAAATTACAATATTATATTAGAGATACTTGATAGTTTACTGAAAACAGATGACGTAGTCTGAGATGAGAGTATGTACTGGATGAATGTAGATACTAGTATTAATCATGCACATTTAGTTATTTATTTATTTACATTTGTTGACCGGGAGTGTCCGACTGGACGTAGGTCCATTTTCAGTGGAGGCCCGGGGAGAAAAGCTCCACAGTTAAAATAAACAGACAGTAGTTACATTGGATTACATAGTGATTAACAATTTAACATAGCAATTACTTACAACATATTTACAGATGAAAAACATAGTACATCAGTAGACAACTAGAATCTTTATCTGTGAAGTACATAACAGCCATTAACAAATGTTACAATAAGAAGTTCCTGCTGTATGATAAGTACTAGGCTTATGAGCATCTGAGCTTGCTATAATCAAGGTAGTTAGTGGAGTGGAAAGAAAAGTAGCGGTTGGATGGGGTGGGTGATATTAGAGTGGAAGTTGCAAGGGCATAGCCAGCATGTTTTTAGGTGTGCTTTTAGTAAAGTTTTGAAGTGGGTGCATGATGGTATGGATGTAATTGTGGATGGAAGGGAGTTCCATAATTTGGCTATGGTGCAAGAGAATAGTGCTTCACCAGCAGAGTTATTGGATTTAGTGATCTGCAAGTGATTTTTGTTGCTGGATCTTAGTGGTCTAGTGGTGCAATAGGGTTGTAATAGATTCTGGAGGGATGGGACATTTAGAGGATGGTTTACTAGTTTGTGGGCGAGTGAGAGTTGATACCACTGAAGGAGGTGAGGGAGTTCAAGCCAGCCCAGTTCAGTAAGTGAGAGACAGTGGTGACTATGGTAGGATGCCCCTGTGGCAAATTTGTCGATTTTGTTGTAGCAGGTCTCTAGCTTGTTTAGATCGCATTGCCTTAGGTTGGTATATATTGGAGAGGCATAAAGTAGGGTGGAGATAAGGTGGGCATTTGCTATTGAAATCTTTGCTGCTTTGGTGAGAAGTTGCTTATTTCTGTATAATGCTCCTAGTTTTTTGTGGACTTTTTTATGGTCATGGATATGTGAATGTCAAATTTTAGTTTATTGTCTATTTCCACTCCTAGCAATTTGGTGTGTTCAGTTGGGTATATAGTGGTGTTGTTTTTTGCTGTGATGTTAAAGTGAGAGTTGTTTTGAGTATGTTTGGTTGGTTGGAAGATGAGTAGTTTAGTTTTGTTTGGGTTGAGTATTAATTGGGCATCAGATAACCAAGTTTCAACAGAGGAAAAGGCTTCCTGTGTGACATTTTGCAGTTTGGGTAGGGACTGGGCTGAGCAGATGATGGTTGAGTCATCTGTGTATTGTATGAGTGTGCCATGTTTGGTGGCAGAGGCTAGATTATTGGTGTAAACAGAGAAGAGAAGGGGTCCAAGGATGGATCCTTGGAGAACCCCTATGGAGACAGTTAGTTGGGGAGATATGTCATTCTGCCATACAATGGATTTTTGGTGGTCAGACAGGTAACCCTGAAACCAGTTGGTGACTGATTGAGAAAAGGATAGGTTATTTAGGACAGAGATAAAATGCTTGTGTGGGACCATGTCAAATGCTTTAGATAGGTCTAGGAAAGTAGCAGAGGAGTGATAGCCATTGTTTTTATGCTGAAGGATAGTGTTAGTAAAGGAGAGTAAGGCAGTGGTGGTGCTATGGTTTGGTCAGAAACCATGCTGAGTACTGGAAAGGAGGTTGTTAGTAAGGAGGTAGTCTGAGACCTGAGAGTGTAAGCATCTCTCTAGTATTTTGGAGAGTGGAGAGAGAATAGCTATGGGGTGGTAATTGGTTAGTTCCCTGGAGGGTCCGCCTTTGTGGAGGGGAATTATATGTGATATTTTCCAGTGTGGGAACGTAACTTTCTGACAGAGATCGGTTAATCAAGATGGATACTGGGTAGGCCAGAGCATCAGCTGCGATTTGTAGGTATTCACTTGGGAGGTTGTCTGCTGCTAATTCGGTGGGTTTAAGTTTAGTTAAGAGTTTTTTTATGTTGGAGGTTGAAGGAGTTTTTTTATGTTGGAGGTTGAACACGGGGTTGAAGTTATGAAATTGTGTTTGAGTGATAGCCCGGTTGCAAATTGTGTAATTGATTTTATATATTTTTGTTAAATTAACAACTTTTTTATCAAAATTATCAATAACAACACCCTACTATTCCTCATTCAATAGGTTTCCACCGACATCATAGTACTACCAGAACAATTCTTAGTTTCATTACCATCATAAACCACAACAGAAATGTACACAATCTGACATTTTATTTTTGTTTTGAAATTATTAACATATTTCAGTCTTAACCCAGGAAAAATACAGTAGTTATATGACATTATACACTGTGCAAATGACAAAATGCAATAAATGCATATATTATATACAAAGTGAATATCATAGTTTGAGGGAATAAATCCAATAGATAAATGGCATTTTATCCAGAGTAAGTTAAAAAAAAAACAAAATATATACATGCATTATATAATGAGTGGAAATCAGAGTAGGCATGCTAAAAGAATCACAATTAAAATAGAGTCAGAGCAAGGTATGTAGACAAAAGAAGGGAATGAAGAGGTAAAGTTATATCATCAGGGAGATAGCAGTTGCATTTTTATAGAATCTTGAAATGTGCTTTTGCTTGTGAATGGAAAATGGGGTAAAAGGAATGATTTTAAGGAAAGAAGGAAAAGGTTCCAACAGTTTGGGACCAAGGACCAAGAAAGCATAGTCTTTGCTAAGAGTTTGGGGGTTTAGAGGACAGAACATGAGTGGTTAAGGTTTCTAATGTTGGATGGTGGCGCATCTCTGAATAGTCTGAAAGCTAGTGGAGGGAAGGTGTCATTCCTGATCATTTTAAGTAGCTGAGAGGCAAGTAGAAAGAAATCACATTGTTTCACAGGTAGACAGCTTTTTCAATGGTTTTACAGTGGTGTTCATTTCTTGGGGATAGAATGATCAATCTGCAAATTAAATTTGAAATGGACTGAATGGTGAATGAATTTCTTTCAGAAGTTGCAGCAATTAACAGGAGACAGTATTCTCAGTATTCTAGCCAGTAAGATACCTTTAGCTATTGTATTTCTATAGGGTCTGTATAGAAAAGGAGAGATCCTATTAATCCACAATAGGAAAGAGTTGACTTGTTCTGTGTAGTCCAGATGGAATTGGACATTTCAGAAGAGGTCAAACCACATCCCTAGTTATGTCAATGAAGTGAAATTTTCAATAATGTTATTAATGTAATTGAGGGTTTTTAGAGGCTTGGAAATAGAAGTGAGTTTTTGCCTAGTGACAAAAAGCATTGTTTTCAGTTTAGAGGAGTTTAATAGTAATTGTTTATCACTGACCCATTGAATAAGGGCATGAAAATCAGCCTGAAGTTAAAGTTCAAGAGAAGAGATAAAATGGTTGGAGCAGAATAAGACCATCTCATCAGCACAATGCAGGAGATGAAGATAGGGTAAGTCAAAAGGAAGTTTGTAAATGTAGATAGAAAAGAAGTGAGGTGCCATAATAGATCCTTGATGGACAAATTTCCACAGAGAGACTGTTGTAAATGTTGATGAATTAAAACTAACTAAGAAATGGTGGTCAGAAAGGTAGTTTTTGAACCACGGCAGCGTGTTATCACTAATGCCTATTTTAGTGATATGGTCTGGGAAAATCGAATGGTTGACAAGATCAAAGGCTCTGGTGAGGTCAATAAAAAATGCTCCAGAAATTAGGCTTCTGTTCATTCAAAAAAGGATCTTGTCACTGAGTATCCAGATAAATGTGGATGCTCTGCAAACAGACCAAAAGCCATACTGCTCTTAAAAGAGAAGGTGGTACTGGGTGATGTGTTAAGTGAGTTGCAAACTAGGTAATTTTTCCAGTATCTTTCCTGGGTCTATATTAAAAGACCAAAGAGGTGTTTCAGCGAACACCTCTTGGTCGACATGTAATGAGTGAACGCACTAAAGCTCGAACAATCAAAACAGTGATTTTTTTTCCCTGGGAAAGAAATTGCTTGGCCATCCCTGTATGTTTTCCCTTTTCCTCACTGCAGTGCGATCTCAGAGTTGGTATATTTAGTTAGGGGGGTTGGGGGGTGTGGGGGCGAATCCCCCCATGTTATGTTTTAAAGTGTGTGTGTATGTGTGTGTGTGTGTGTGTGTGTGTGTGTGTGTGTGTGTGTGTGTGTGTGTGTGTTTGTGCTAGCGGTTTCTTTCCCAGGGAAAGAAATTGCTGTTTTGAGCATTTGCTCATTACGTGTTGACCAAGAGGTGTTCGCTGAAACACCTCTTTGGTCTTTTAATATAGACCCTCTTTCTTAAAGTAGGGAGGATAGAAATGGGCTGAAAGACTGATGGGTTGGAAGAATTGTATTTCTTAGAGTATGGTTTTACAATGGCATTATTTCAGAAATAAGGCATAATATTAAGTGTAATACATGGGTTATGGAAGTGTTTTGGGGTGTCTGTACTGTGATAAATAAACCATACATGAAGGTTATCAGTACCAGGAGGCTATCAAGTTTAATGTGTTCAAGAAGTTGGTAGATGTCCTTGGATGTAATAGCTCTGCAGTAGAATGTAGGTATGTTTGGAGTGAGGTGGAAATGTAAGATGCAGTTTGGGATGAGCTAGAGAAAGGGTTGGAATGGTTGTTGAAGGGAGAAAAGAAACCAGAGGCAGAAAGCTGAGAGAATGTGAAATTCATGGAGGGAAGGCATGTCTATCCTGTAAGGTGATTGGCCTCTTTCCAGAAGTTTATAAGTGATTTTATTAGTGAGGCTCAGTATGATTTCATAAAGTAACTTTTATGATGGCTTATAGCTTGTTTAGCACAGTTGTGTAGCTGGCTTAGCTTTTAGTAGTAGGAAGTGCTTTCCAAAAATGCCATGCTTTGTCTCTGAGATGTAAAAGAGCTTTAAGCTCATAGGTTAACCAGTTGTTAGTTTTATATTTGTATAGTCTTTGAATTACCGGAAAGCAGGCGTTTTGCAGGTCAATCAGTATAGACATAAGCAGTTATGAAGCAGTGTTAGGGTCATGTGAGTTCAATACTGATTCTCAGTTAAGGAGAGGGTGGTTGTAAGATTGTTAAAGTTATTCTGTGCTTTATTACAGAAAGACATGAACTTTGGGGGTATGTAAACATATTGATGATGGATATGAAAACTAATAGGGCATTGATCACTGAAAGATGGTGGATAGATGGTGATGTCTGAGATAAGGGAAGGTTTGTTAGTTAATATGAGATCTAGGAAGAAGGGGTAAGCTATATTGAGGGTGGGTCTAGTAGGCTGAGATATGAGCTGGGTGAGGTTGAACTGCATTAGAAGAGTATTCAGGTCATTGGAAATTAGACTGAATGGGATAAGGTTGACATCTCCAAGTATTATGAGATTTTTGATATTATTTGTGGAGGAAGTTATTTCTTTTAGTGGGTTATTCAGTTTGAGGAGTAAGGAGGGAGGTGGTAGATCTGCTACAGGGAGATGCAGCATGATATTCTTGTCTGAGAGAATGGATACAAGTTAGCCATTTAGGATAATTATTTGTGTTAGTATTTTCTTGAGGAAGTAGTTGAACATTTAAGTATGACTTGAACAGAAGGAGAGTTGTACCCCCTTGTCTGATGTCTGGTCTGAGGTCAAAGAATTAGGTGTTACCAGGGAAAAAAATGGTATAAAGAAGGACTGTTAGCCTTAATCCATAATTCTGTGATATTAATTAAATCAGCCTTTTGTAAGGAAATTAAGTTTTGAATCTGTTCAGATTTGTTTCTTATACTTTGTGCATTGATTAACACACATGAGACTGCAGATGTATCTGGGTTAGCTTCAATATTGCATCAAGGAAGCAGTATAAATAAGAGTGACAAAAGTTTCTAGAGATGTTTACACAGGTGCAGAAGATTATTAGAGGATAAATAAGTTGTATATAATTAACAGAAGTAGTTGGAGTGATAAGTGTAGTAGGATAAGGTAATGGATGGAAGATGGAGAATATGTATGGGGCGCTTAACTTTGAATGAACACAATATACTATAGTAGTATTAAACAGAACAGGGTGAGTAGTGAACACTTGACAGAGTGAATGATACGATAAGTATTGCTAAGAGGGATAGGAATGGGTGCTAGCCAAAGGAGCAAAAGTAGGTAGTTAGCAAAAACGTGGAGTAAAATAGGTGACAAAGGAGGAAAAGATGCACAGTGTTGTATATTAAAGTTGTAAGGAAGAAAAAGCTAGGTACACGGAATGTTAATAGTTGCTTGAGTAGGGAACCTAGAATGCCTGACTGTAAGTAGCTGGTGTTATGCTGGAAGAAGTAGATGTGGAAAGGAGGAAATAAAATGTAAGAAAATTAAGGTGTCTGGGAATTGGAGGTGGGAGAAGAGTGAAATGGGCCAGAAAGTGCACATAGTGTGAGTCAATCAGCCTGCACACCTTCTTTGAGTAAGAACATTCACTGGTAAGCTGATGCAAGGCTAGCTTTATGCTTCAGACAAAAATAACATGCAGATATTTTTAAGAATTAAAAAAAAATATTACTAACCAAAATTAATCGATTAAATCAGAATGGAAGGAGGGGACACAGCTGAGCTTATTTAGTAGTTTTGATTCAAACCCAGAATTACATCTGCAGTATTCCACAACCTGGCAAAACAAATGGCATGGTCTCCCATACCGCTTTCTTTCAAAATCCTTGCTTTAGTGGGACTGGTACAGCATCTCTCTCTCTCTCTCTCTCTCTCTTGGTTCAAAACTATATTTCCAATATACTACAGGCTGTAAAATGGCAAAATGCTTTCTTTTCTACCTGAATATGCAGGAGTACCACAAGGTTCCAATTTCAGATCCCTGTTCTTTTAACATATTCATTAATGACTTATGTACATCCAGTAAACATGCCACCATTATGCAGTAAGCAAATGACTAGGCACTCACCTTCACAGCTAAAAGTCTTGATGAGCTTCAAAAGCTAAACCAGGAATCTTTCATTCCTATTGAAGCCTGGTTATCTAACTCGCAACTGCTCCTGAATGCCTAAAAGTTCTTAAGATCGTATTTACCCCCAAACATGTCTCTAACCAGAAAACAATCTTAACCCAAACCTTCTCAAACAGTGCAGAAATAGAAATAATATCCAGTATTATGCTGCTAGGTGTCACTAATGATGAACAATAAAAATATGAGTATGATATATATATATATATATATATATATATATATATATATATATATATATATATATTTATATATAAAAAGAAGCCATTCAGAAAATTATTAGAAGCCAGGGCTCACTGTGCAGGATATCTTGTTATTTAACAAACTCTGCAAGAAGACACATTGCCTCAACATTCTGCCTTCCTACTGTTCTTCATACTGCTACAGTACTGATTAACTTATGAGCAGCATAATTCAAACTCCTTGAACAATGTTATAATATAGTTGCAAAATTTGCCACCTACGTACCTTATAAATAACACCACTGCCTTGCTGTTAAAAAACTTACATTGCTACAACAACTGCAGTACTTATTTACCTCACAGCTTCTAACCACAAACAAACTCATCTACAGACCTGACCAGTGCCAAATCAAGCAACATTGTGCAATGTTATTCCCCAAAAACATAGCTACATTCTTCTAACAAACTACCTCTCCACATACCCCAATCTAATAATTCAGCTGGTGACTCTGTGCACTCCTCCTACATATTTACTCTGTGGAACTCCATGTCCCTACTACGCAGACAAAATGACAATAACAAACATTTCCAAATTAAACTCAAATAACACTTACTGCTCTTGTTCCACAGCAGGATAACCATGCACTATCTACACATTTTTAGACCTCTTTTCCTCCCTCTTCTCCCTACCGCACTCAAATGAAATTTTATGAAAGTATTAAATTTGATTTATGGCAGGCTTTCTTCCATTCTATTTCTCATTTCTCTTTCTCTTCTCTTACACTCAAAAATGTCCTGTCTACTTTATTCTAGTCTTCCTTTTCCCTACTCTTCAGTTCTGCTGTCTTTTCTTTCCCAGATCTTTCCCACTCTACTTTCTCTCATTTCTCTTTCCCAGATCCAAAAATTAAAAAAAAAAAAAAAAAAAAAACGGTAAGACTACCAAACTTGGAATATAAGAAACACACATAACAAATTACAGAATGACTTCACAATTCTTATGAAGTTTATTTAGCATTTTTTGGCTTTTTATTAGATTTCATCAGAGCAAAACTAACATACATAAAACATATTTAAATACCAATTAAAAGATAAAACACAACAGTGTTTATAAATTTTTTTTTGTTTCCTCTTTTGTACCCTTAACTTCAAAAGACATTTGATAGAAATTATGTATTCAAAATAGGAAGTTGTCAGCATTTAAAAGCAACCATCAAAAAGTTCTTTCTTTTCCAAGAGAGATTAAATAATCAACCATATCATCTAATGTAACATCATCAAGCACAAAAAAGAAAACTTTTAAAGTTGGAATACAATAATGTATGTCTGCTTAAAACATTAAGTTTCTTTTTTTTTTCCTTTGGACATAAATGTGATAGACTATTGTTTCATTCAATCTTCTGCTTGTTTTCTTCACATAAAATGTATGACATGAAAAGCACATAACTAGATAAACCGCGCCAGAAGATAAACAATTATAATACCTTTATGAACCAATAACACTGTTATACCCTACAAAAGTAATATTGGGACCATTTTCTATATACCAGCATTGACTGAAAAATAAAACATCTTTATAAGCGCCATTCGGTTTTTATGTAAACTTCAGCTGTAAATGTTCTTTTTTAAACATATTTGTAAAACAACTACTTCTACATTTTTGTAAATGAATTTAGGATATTCACCTGCTAAATAAAATACTTCAAAATTTCACTTTAAATATTCCAATTATTAACACAAATATTTCTAATAGCTTGGCTACCCACACTGTACTTTAAAACCATTTGTTGGACTAAGCATTATCATTTCCACCATCCAAAATAAATCTATATAATATGCTTCGATTTGTAACAACTTCTACCAAAATCTTTTCAACAATATTGATATTATATCCCCCACCTAAAAAAAAAAAAAACATTTTTAAGACATCAATTTCCTGTTTAAAAACATATTCATCAGAAACTGACTTCACAAATTCTTGCACCCTAACCTTTTATAACATTTTTTTTTTATAAAATCAGTATGATTGCACTCAGAAAATAAAAATTATTGTTGAATGTAGGTTTTCTAAAAATGTTTGACACACGTTTTTTTGGCTTCAGAATCCCAACTTAAATATACATCTAAAATATGCATTCAGTATTGGACATTTGTACAATGAAAATTAAGCATAATCAGCAAAATCTATCATCAGTAACACTTCACTTCCTGACCAAACAAAGTGTACATCATCAAAAAACAAGCATGATATACTAAATCTGAATTAAAAATCACTGTTTAAAACAAGTTCTTCTTCCAACTGGGAGCGTACAAAGTTATTACATGAGGGAACTTCTACTGCTGCCATTGCCACCCCCACATTTTGATAGAAGGAATTATTTTCAAACAGAAAACATGTTTTTTTAAACAAATACATGCAAATTCATAAACAATTAATATCAAAGTTTGAAAGACTTGTGTTTCATTAAAAGTCTGAAAGCTGCTAATTCATAAGCATGTGGAATTACCTATACAGATCTTTTACATCGGCAATAACAAAAATAATTAACATATTTCACATCTTTTATTTGTTCTAAAAATGCCGAGTTCTTGATGTACTCTTTTATACCAGAAATCTAACATTTAACTTTAGCATCCACATATAACAAAATTGAGTCTATCTTTGACCCATATGTCTAAAGGATGGGTCTTCAATGTTCTTATGTATCTTTGGGATACCAAATAAAGATGAGATTCTGCGACACTCCACCCTTAAAAATTCATATTGCTCTAAAAAAAAAAATCACATTGCTCAAATGTAAACATGTCACTTTCCAAAAAAAAATAAACAATATATAGGTAGTGTATTTGTATGCTTTATGAATGTCTTGCAACAGTATTTTTGAAGAAAAGGCAGTGGTACTCAAATGTGCCAACATTTTAAATTCACACAGAGTCGTATCCAGCACAATAACTTTTCCAGCACAACAATACCTTATCCAACACAACAATACCTTATCCAACACAACAATACCTTATCCAGCACAACAATACCTTATCCAACACAACAATACCTTATCCAGCACAACAATAACTTTTCCAGCAAAACAATACTTATCCAACATAATACCTTATCTAGCACAACAATATTTTATCCAACAACACAATACCTTATCCAACACAATATTTATCCAACACAACAATACCTTATCCAACACAATACAACAATACCTTAACCAACACAGCAATACCTTATCCAGCACAACAATACTCCCAGTTTTATCTGCTTTCATGATTCTAATATGTTTATAAAAAAAACAGATCATTGAAAGCACCTATTTCATCTTTGGATAAATTGTATTACTTCCATCTGGAATGACACCAGCTATTTAACCAAATATTGAAGCCAATTATGTTTTCTATGTATCTCTGTGGCAATTGAGTTAAAAGGATTCAACTCCAGAGTAGTGTCTTACCTGCACTTGTAACATGCATAGAAAATTCTGACATCTCTCTCTGCATATCCTTATGGGTTTTATGTTTTAGGTTGTGCAATGCCATGTTGTAGTCATATTTGTCAGGAGTTAGAGTCCTTTGGGCCTTTGTAAAATCAGAGATCCTGGCACCTTAATAACAACTCACTTTAACACTCACCTATCACTAAAATACTTATATAGCTGCTGTATTCCAAAGTAATAGCTGTATTTAAGCTACTATCAAGCTTAGTGTCAATACACTCTCCTCTCACACACACACACACACACACACACACACACACACACACACACACACACACACACACACATGCACACGCACACATGCACACATGCACACAGGATCACAGGTGCTCAGGATAAACAAATATATTTATCTGATCTTCAAAATCAATAAATAAATCTGGAAGGGGCACCATCTCACTTCTGTATCATCTAACATGACTGTACTGTATACCCCCTCTTAATACATAGGTTCATAGATGTGTACTAGGCTAATGGCCCTGGTGCCTTTACAAGCCTAGCCCATAGGATTACCCTGGCATCATGCCACCCGACCTTAGTTCCCAGTGCCTCTGTCAAGTAGAGCCACTGGAGTGATCCCCAGGGTTAATTTTCTATTTCTCATCCACTCATGAAGATTTCTCTTTAAGAGGGCCAGTGAGGTGCTCTGTTTGACATGTATGGGAAGTCTATTCCATAGTGTGGGCAGTCTCTGGGTTATGAACCTGTCCCTCCAGCTTGTCTTTTGATTTTGATAATGAGGTTGAGGTCTCTGGAGTGTGTGGTGCGGAGGGATTGGGATTTCTTTACATGTAGCATTTCTAACAGAGCTGGGTCAGACATGGCTTTGTAAGTCAAGCAGAGCTCGCTCTAAGTAGGTGATATGAGACAGAGAATAGTTGGAGTTTTCTGAGTCTGTCCTTATAGGACAAGTCTTTAAGGCCCAGGATCCTCTTTGTGAGGTACTTTTGTGGCCTCTCCAGTTGTTACAGGTGTCTAGTGAGGTACATGCCAAATGTAGCATTGTACTCAATGATTGGCCTAATGAAGGAAGAATAGAGGGAGACAAAGACTTATTTTTTCCTGGATGCAAAATCCTTAGTAATGAGATGTGAAACATAGAAGGACTTTCTGACCACAGTGGTAGTGTGGTAGTCAAAAGAGAGGTTGCTGGCAACCTGTGTTTCCAGAGCTCTTATAATGCCTTCTGTGTTCCGTGAACTATCATTGATGTGGTAATTCATGGAAACTGGGTTTTTCCAAAAGGGGATGACAACACATATTTTGGAACTGAGCTTAAGGCCATGGTTCTGACACCAGTCGTTGGTCTCAGTGAGGCCTTTCTGTAGGATGTCAACATCACTTGGGGAGTTAATAATAGCTCCCGACTTACAATCGTCTGCGAACTTTGTCAGCCAGAGTCCCTTCATGTTAGCCTGGACTTCAGAGAAGTAGATACCAAACAGGAGAGAACCCAGGACTGAACCCTGTGGGACTCCATTCATGACTGGCTGGAAGTCTGACTTGGAGTCAGCTAATTTCACACTATGAATTCTATCTGTGAGCCAGTTTACAACTCACCTAATGATGTAGTGGTTGATGCCTAGCTTAGTGAGTTTTTCTATGATTCCTGAGTGGGGAATGGTATCAAAGGCCTTGGCCAGATCAAGGTAGGCTGTATGACCAACTTGCCTTCACCCACAGCTCTGGTGACTGACTCAAAGAAGTTGACCAGGTTGAGCAGGGATGATCTACCCTTCACAAAACCAAACTGTGTGGGATCCAGAGTTTGGAGATTCCTTATATCCTTATTTATTAGGTCCATGATGATGCTTTCCATAGCTTTGCATATCAGACTTGTCAGGCTAATGGGGTGATAGTTCTCAGGGTCTGTTGTTGCTCCTCCTTTGTTGAGAGGGATGACTGTAGCAGTGCACCATTCGGTAGGGACAAAGCCTGAGGTGAGGCTGTGATTGAACAGGGCACACAGGTGAGGTGCCAGTTCACTCTGTAGTTCATGTAGAACACAGCCAGGGATATTCTCAGGTCCCATAAAAGCCGTATTTTTGGACAGTGCTGTTTTAACCTGTGAAGTAGTAATACTGGGTTTCTGGCAATCTACTGGTATTGTGATTGATCCTTTGGTGGGGAGATAGGGGTAAAGTTGGCACTGAATCTGTTGACCAGTATATTGGCAATAACTGTTGGCGCGGTATAGGAGGTACCATTGTGCAGTAGCTCAGAGCAAATCTGGGTATTGCCGTGGATATTCTTTACATAACTATAGAAGGCCTTGTGGTTGTCTTTACTATCTGCTGCAATTCTGTTTTCATAGCTAGCTTTAGAGGATTTGATGAGGGATCTCAACTTTTTGTTGAGGCTGATATGGGAGTTTTTCCAGTCTTGAGATTTCACCTTATTCCACATCAGTTTTTTCCTTCTATTGTAGAATTTGTTTATAGCAGGGTACCACCAGATTGGATTCTTTTTTTTTTGGAAGAGAGCATCTTGGTTCTATTGGGTATGGCAAGATCCATGCATTTCTGTACGTATTCGTACAGAGCATTAATGTATGATTCGGTGGTCATGCAACTGTTATGCATTTGTATGGGTGCTGTGAAGTTAGCCACCTCTGTTTTTAGGAGCCCAAAGTTAGCTTTGAAGAAGTTTTTCATGGTGGTTACCTTTGCAGGGAGGGGGGGGTGGGAGGGATGTGGATTTCCAAGGTGATTAGTTTGTGGTCGGATCTAAACAGGGAGGAAGGAGTTGACTATTGGTATAGAGCAACAGTCACCCATGTTAGTAGTGACCAGGTTAAGGATGTTGCTACCTCTAGTGGGGGTAAGAATGAGCTGGTCCAGGGCATTGGAATTAATGAATTCCAGGAAACATTGGGCAAGTGTATTGGTACATGAGTAGTTTTCCCAGTTAATGGAGGGGTAGTTGAAGTTGCCCAATATGAGAGTGTTAGGTTGGACCCAAATATTCTCCAGGGTGCTTAGGAATGTGGAGTATGAGTCTTGGACATGGTTGGGGATCTATAGCAGGATATGACTTGAATCACTGTCTTACCCAATGTTAGCTGCACCTGAAGTATCTCTGATGTGTTATGTTGGGCTACCAGTCTGTGTCTTTTCAGCTACTGTAATTATTCCAATCCTGGCAACCATTCCTTAATACAAGATCTGTCCCTTAGTTAAGCCGACTTTTGCTTTGCCTATTACAACAGCATACCTTTATTTTTAACTAAAATGTATAGAATTGAAAATTTGCCTTAGATCTATAGTCAAGGGATGATTGTTTTTCATGGACAACAGCTGTATTCTGGGAATCTAGCTAATCTGTTCCAATTACCCTTGCTCCACTCAAGCACACTCTGATCCTCTACCCTACCCCCAATTACCACCTGCCCTCATTACTTCCACACTTATACTGAACATATCCCACCTACATCTACTCCAAAACAATTGCCCCTTGCACACATTATATTCTCCATAATCATTACTCTCCTTCATCAATCTACTATACTCCCCAAAGTCCACACTTACCTCCACCCACTCTTACTCTTGATCCACACCCGACCTCTGCCCATTAGTGGTTTGGGTAGTCCAAGGGTAAATCTTCTGTTTCCCATCTGTAGCTACAAGTTGCACTTAAATGTGGACAGGGATAAACTTTGTTTTATGTGGCTGAGGAGTCTATTCTAGAGCAGCAGTATCCTCTGTGAGACATACCTCTCCCTCCAAGCAGTACTGATGATGTTGCAGAAGAAGTTTAGATCCCTAGACTGGGTATTTCCGATGTCATTTAACTTACTGATGTACAGTAAATCCATCAGTACTGGGTCAGAGGATGCCTTGTATGGCAGACACAGGTTACTTCTTAGCAGTCTATAGGATACTGAGTATAGTGACAGTCCATGCAGGACATGTTGTTTAGACTATGTATCCTTTTAGTAAGGTATCTCCATGTGTGTTCCAGTCTTGCTTGTGTCTGGACAGATAGATCGTATGCACTGTCATGTTTTGTTCCTCTCAAGAATATATCTTAAGTTATGTATTATTTTGTTATTGGGAGCTTTTCTCCCCGGGTCTTTCTTGCAATGGGGCTTTTTCCCATGTGGACTATCCCAGTAAACAAATGTAAATAAATACATAAATACATTTTTTCATTGATGACTCTTTATAAGAGGTATGCATGAGGTGGGTGATTGGCCTTATTATTTTTTTTTTTTATTATTGAACCGGTATTCCAACAAGTACATTAGCACAGATCCAAAAGTAAACAAGAACAATAAGCCCTCCTACAAATATCATAAAGCAGTACCTATAACAAGGTAAGCTGAATTCACTGTTTGAAAACAAGATAATACAAATTATCCTATGCCAAACTAGACTATGAAGATAGGAAAATACACTAAAAATCATTTAATAATACCAAGGCTGATTAATAAGGTAATAAGACACACATATTATTACAGTGACAATGGAGGTCAGATACTACATCCTCGGGTGACACTCTCCAGTAATTAGATATGACTGCTGCTTTCTTGTAGAGCATAGTCCAAGTTTTGTGACATTATTCCTAGAAGCTAAAATTTCAAGTCTGTCAGTGTGGGTGTGGACTCCCTGAGAGAATAGCAAGCAGAAGAGAAAGCCTTTCACCCTACATCTGCTACTGCTAGACAATATCATAATAAGTGTAAATGTTCTGCTCCTCTGTCCTGCATCTCCAACACTTCCCATCACACCTCTGTCATAGTTTCAATCTGTGTAGGGTGCAGTGCTATTTATGAAGCTGTTTTAAACTGTGTGTCATACAGTACAGGGTTAGAGGACAGATTGTCAGTTAATACTGATACTGACACTGTATAGATTCTTTAGGGTCAGTGTTCTCACTCAGCCAGGATTCACAGCTCTGGCAGTCTGAGTCAAAGACTGTAGTGCTACACAAATCAAGTGCTTTCTATAATAGGGATAGTAGTTGTAGTTTGAGTGTGTGTGTTAGTGGGTTGACACCCATTATTGTATCGAGATACTGTTTACTTTTGTCTACCTTTTGGCTCAAGCTTGATAACTGCAGGTACTGCTACCACTGCAATGTATTGTTTCCAGTTTTCTCCCTACAAAATTCTAATGGGAGAAAACCCTCAGCAAAATATTGTGTCTGCATTCATCCATTCCTTACAGAATGTGGGCTTGTCATGGGACTTTGGAAGCCATATAGCTGAAACATGTCATATCCACAAAGGGTCATTTGCATATATTCCATGGACCTCCATTAAAAGAGGTTTAAGGTATCACACTCTAGCTTGGCTGGGTTTTTCTTGCAGTTTTTTTCCTAAATATTTTGCCTGTGTGACTTTTTTATCCTTTGGTTTGGATTTTACATTTTAAATTACAGTTTCTTTATCTTATTTATGGAATCCCAGCTCAGGAAAAATGTAACTGATTTTAAATTCTGTCCTGAGAGAGAGCTCTTTTGTGGTCAGTGTATGAAATCACATTCCAGCCAGGGTGTATCAAGTTAAACTTCTTAGTTCACAAGGTAGGGAGTAAAAGCGTGCATTTCAAAATAGGTGTACTGAACTTAGAATATCTTACATCATTGCAATGTTCTGTCTGTTATAGTAAAAACAGCCTCGTAACATAAATAATTTCAATACATGGAATCTAGCACCATGATTGTTCTCTGGCACTGGGAGAAAGACAAGCTGCCTTTCTGATGTCAGAAAAGATCGTGTCTAACTCTGGAAGATTAACAGCTCACAGTACTGGCCAGCAAACAACAGCTGTAGAAGTTAAAACAGCTTTGAAATCTGTTAGATACCGTACTTTGCCACACTTATAAACAGGCATTGTGGGGAATGAAGTGTCTAATAGCTTTTAAAGCCATTGGTTCTTCAGAGGGACACTGATTCTGTATGTTTGTATGGCAGCACTGTTTTTCCAGCTTTAAAAGGGTTTTAAGTCTGTTAAATCACTTTGTGCTTCTACACTTTTTTGTAACTAGTTCCATGCACTACAAAGTACTATGATCTGGTTTCACTGATCATAACCCTTATTATGTGTTCTCAGTATGGATGCCAAGAAAGTCACCTCTTGACCTTTGATCTTGAGTGAATTTCTTTGCATCCATGTTTCAATCATGTAAGTTGGTTATGGCTGGAGGCCTGATCATAATCTTCCATATTTTACTTTGACATTTATATTCTTGTCTTCTGCTCACTTTTTAAAGTGATACAATATTTATTTAGTCCGGCACAAAAATAATTTGAGATAACAAAGGAAAGAAGATTGTATATTTTCGTTAATGAATTATGACTATAATATGAGTATGGTGGTAGCTCTGTGCCTCTAAATATATGAGCCTACATTTAACATAAGAAGTTATTTTAGTTACCTACATACTTCTGCAACTAAGTGTGACCTTAGCACAGTACATGCATCCCTTCATTGCTCCTTGAGTGTTTAATGTTGCTATTTTTCAGAGAAAAAATAGTTTTACACTCTGGCAGTATCTCATACTGTCATCACATGTCTACTGTTACAGCATTGATAAAATATCCAACATTTCAGAATGATTGCTACTATTTTATTATTGTTTAGTTATATTCTTTTCCTTGTGAAACAGATAATGACTTATTAAACATATGAAGTATATATTGGGTGCCCATAATAGTACTTCACCTAGAATGTACATGGAAGAAACAGCTCAATGGAACTGTCATGAAATTCATGTTTGTATTTCAGATGGTCTGACAAATAAATGACTGCCCTTGTTTTTGACAAGCTTTGCCTTAACAGCAATGGATACTGGTGGGGGTATTTTTCAAATCAGCATTCCCAGTGTCCATTTGCAAGGCAGGACCTGCATGAATTGAGTTCATTTTAAGGAAGGTTTTAGCAAAAATGGTCTTGGATCTATTTTTAACATAGAGTGTGTCGGAGCTGAATGGAAAAGATGATTTACTTGTTATCTGTGGTTAACATTGTGTCTAATTGTGGGGCAATAAGGGTAACTGAGTGGATGATGAGGATTATAATCTTAAGAGGAAGAAATCACTTTGAGCGGATATGTGGAGTTTATGGGTCTACTACTTAGGCAGTTTGAAAGAAAGTAGTATATAGCTCTTTCTACAGATGTGTGTGTGTGTGTGTGTGTGTGTGTGTGTGTGTGTGTGTGTGTGTGTGTGTGTGTGTGTGTGTGTTATAGTTTAATTCTCCTCTTTTCTCATCTTTGTGATTCTTCCTTATAAGCATCCTCTGAAAGCACAATATGGATACTTATGCAAATCTGTTCATGTTGGATAACGGATGCATTGGTAATGAAGGAATGTTATCCTTGGTATGGACAACATGTGGCTTTGACATATGTTGTAATGTTACAATGTTAAAATGTAATATTGGTTTAATGTTAGTCTTCTTCTTCTTCTTCTTCTTTTGGCTGCTCCCGTTAGGGGTCGCCACAGCAGATCAACTGTTAACATTTCTTCCCGTCCTCTGCATCTTGCTCTGTCACACCAGCCACCTGCATGTCCTCTCTCACCACATCTGTAAACCTTATCTTAGGCCTCCCTCTTTTCCTGTTACCTGGCAGCTTCATCCTTAGCATCTTTTTCCCAATATACTCTGCATCCCTCCTCAGCACATGTCCAAACCAACGTAATCTTGCCTCTCTGGCTTTGTCTCCAAACCTTCCAACTTGGGCTGACCCTCTCATATACTTATTCCTAATCCTGTCCATCCTAGTCACACCCAGTGCAAATCTTAACATCTTCAAATCTGCCACGTCGAGCTCTGACTCTTGCCTTTTTGTCAATGCCGCTGTCTCTAACCCATATAACATAGCTGGTCTCACTATCCTCTCGTAGACCTTCCCTTTCACTCTTACTGGTACTCATCTGTCACAAATCACTCCTGACACTCTTCTACACCCACTCCATCCCGCCTGTACTCTCTTCTTCACCTCTCTTCCACACTCATCATTACTCTGAACTGTTGATCCCAATACTTAAACTCATCCACCTTTGCCACCTCTACACCCTGCATCCTCACCATTCCTCTATTTTCCCTCTCATTCACACACATATATTCTGTCTTAGTCCTGCTGACCTTCATTCCTCTTCTCTTTAGAGCATATCTCCACCTCTCCAGGGTCTCCTCCACCTGTTCGCTACTCTCACCACAGATCACAATGTCATCTGCAAACATCATAGTCCACGGGGACTCCTGTCTGATCTCGTCTGTCAACCTGTTCATCACCATTGCAAATAAGAAAGGGCTCAGAGCTGATCCTTGATGTAATCCCACCTCCACCTTAAATGCATCCGTCACTCCCACCGCAGACCTCACCGCTGTCACACTACCCTCGTACGTATCCTGTACCACTCTTACATACTTCTCTGACACTCCCGACTTCCTCATACAATACCACAATCCCTTATGCTTTAAAATGTTGATTGGCTTAATACTGTTTTGTGCTTTCTAATATCTATATCTATTTCTATATATATATATATATATATATATATATATATATATATATGTCTATCTATCTATATATGTAGTGTGTAATAAATAGATGGATTTTTGCTGTCTGTTTTCCTGAATGTTAGTTTGTGTCACACTTGGGAATGCACAAGGAAGTCTGGATGCATACTAGCTGTTAATGTACCATAACTTCTTTGCAGTGTAATGGTTTTGACCTCAACAGGGGAATAAAAGATGAACAAAAAGGTTAAGGGCTATGTTAAAATGCATAATTAAGAAAAACATTGCAGCCATAGAATTTTTTATACTATTGAACTTTGTACAATGTAACTCTGAAATAAATAATACAAATACCAAAATTACTTCCATGTTATAATTAATGGTTTGTGGTCTCCTGGGAAGTAACAAACTTCCCATCAAATATGATGCAGGATACAAGGATTTGATGGAGACATCCGAATTGCCACTATGTCATATAACTCAATTACTAAAACACAAACAGAAGCCATGATTCAGTCTATAAACATCAACCAAACAGATGCTTCAATCTATTATTTTAACCAGTAGTTTTTAAAATGCAGTTAATTATCTAACAATACAAACTTGTCACATACAATTTTGAATTCTAGCAGTATTATGGGCATAAGCATATAATTTTGCAAACATAATTTTCTTAATGATAAGTATGTGGTCAACAAATGATGTGCTATCTCACTCCAACTGCATCAGCATTTCTGTTTCAAGAATATGGCATTTTAAAGAAGATGCTTCTATCATTCTGCATTTGGGATACAATTTCTGTTTCCTAAATATTTTACAAGCTTGCTGCAATGACCTTTTCGTAATTCTTTACTACTGTAATATGTGTTTTTATTAACAGCCTTGCAAAGGTATTTTCAAAGGTATAGGCAAAGGGATTGTTCATATTCTTTAAAATATAAATTGTTAGAAGTATATGTAATTTCATTTAGATACAATATCATTTTTCATGCACATTACATCACAAAGCATATCAGATGTATGCTACATTTATCCAGAAGCTGTTAAACATTCAAAGGTTTACAGGTCTCTTAAAGTACTGTGAGAAAGAGTACCATACTATCATGGCAATGTGACACAAAGGAAGGGAGCTCCGACAGTGTCCCTGGTGATCATGGTTCATTTAGTAGAGGGACAGAGGAATCAGGGGACTTTTCCTACTTACCTCTTCTGTGGGATGGGAAATGTTACATAGACTTTAAGACATACAGGGAGGCTATGATTTCCCTGTGGGAGGCCGGGAGAAACAACATCCCGTACTTCATGGTTGGTGGGCAGGACTGCTTAAGGAGAACATCCCTTGTAGAAGTGAGGGAAGGTCTATCATGTACAACCCACTACACACCCCTTTCCTTTGTACAGCTGTGTCTGTGCAGGGATGTTGTACTGCAGGAAAAAAAAAAACTAGGAACCACTCTTGATGGCCTATGTAGTAGAAGAGATTGTAAACTTGTTAGGCAATGTAGAAAACAAAGAACTAGACAGAAAGGTAAACTCCTACTCTGACAATGGAGAAAAATGAACCAAATGACTGAGACGGCGCTGATGATGGACAGGATGGACATCATCTGACACTGAAGGACATGTACATTATGTTATTTCCACTTAGATTATAAAGTGTTCTAAACTTCTTTTTTTAAACCAACAGCTCTTAATATGATTACTTGCTAAAACACTTCTTTTCAAAGTGATCAAGATAAACAGATATTATAGTATATCATAGGACAGAATTAACAGAGCTTCAGAATTTATTATCCACCTGAGTGGGAACATCTCTCCACTTACATAGGAGCCTTAGTGAAGATATATAGAGTAATGTTAAAGTAAAGATCCAGTACAAAACAAGACCGTCTTTGAGATGTTATTGCAGAGCAAACAATATGAATCAGAGTAGTGTGAAAGTGAGAAAACTGCACATATTGTATGTATTAATTTTACACAGTATTGGTCATAAAGATGATTTAACAACATAGACATGAAAGCTATGCATAGCATTCAGATAATAACAACTGAAAAAACTACCCCAATAGTTAACTATAGCCAGAGATTAAATAAAAAAAATTAATTAAATTGCATAAAAAATGAATTGCACTTCAGTGACATTGGTGTCATTAGCCATGGCTCAAGTAGATAACCACAGTCACCAAATATGGGGAGTAAGCACACATATTGTCAGCATGGATATTGCTGGATGGGATATCCTTAGCTTACATCCTAGCTGTATTTTTGTTCTTACCCATTAGTAGTGCCTCAGGTATTTCACCTTGCTGGAATGCAGCTCTCATACCACTTTCCCTTCATATGACAACATCATGGACAATACCAGGGTGTGTTGTCACGATGTTTATTATGCTGCTATCTGCTGCACACATGAATTGACAGTTCAGTGATTGCCAGCCCTTTTGGTTAATGTATCAGTCTGCTTCCAGAAAAACTGGGATCTTGACAAAGATGGTGCAATCTATCATACCAAGTGCATGTGGGATGTGTGCAAGGATTTAGAACTGATGCATAATGTTTTTTTGCTCCATGTGGGTAGATGGAAAGTTTATGAAGTCATCCACCTTGCTGTATGTTGCTGCCAGGAATTTTTATAGGATATGACTGGCAGCTGCCTGTGACATTACTACAGCAGCTTCCATGTGTGTCTGGAATACCTCAAATGCAAGTATACCCAGGATGAGGCAAACCTTTGTGTTAAGAGGGCTGCGGATTGCCTTTTATTATCTGCTCAGACAAGTGTGGGGCACACATGCTGCACACAGCCTAAACCAGCTGTCTGTTAAGGTGGCATCTGTCAATTATTTATTGATCTGACAGTTGGTTTAGTTGCAACCTTGCTCTCACTCTAGCTGGCTGCCTTCTAGTGTACACAGCCACATCCTCATCCATGGCTTGTAGTACTGCAGCCTGTTGTTCATTCACTGCAGGTAGCATTTGTTTTTAATGTTTTGGTGGTATTATTAGAGATTCCATAGTAATAGCTTCCATTTATTGTGATGCAATAGAGCATATGTGGGGGATTTCAGAAACAGAGTCAGCATTGCGGTTTGTCAGATTTACGTTGCGATGGGTGCATACAATGTGTTTTGGAATCTGATAGGCATGTGCCAAATCTGTAATTAACCCACAATGAATAGTTAAGTACTCAGACTGCTTGTGGCATATCTTCTGAAATCATGTCAGCAGCTGTCGCATCGAAGTCTTACTTCTGCATGCTGCGTTGTCCACAAATAACTTTTGGAATCTGGCCCATAGACTGCACTTGTAAAACAATGTAATTAGCTTTGCTTCAGCACTTGTGAAAATGTAAGGTCATAATGCTTCATTATTATAATGTTGTAGATTTTCAAACTTCTTACTGAAATATGTTTATTCCACCACCATCCCTTACACTTGAAGCTATGTAATTTTAGTTCGGTCACTTCAGGACAATCTGGACCAGGGAAAGAAAATAAGCCCCCTACTGGTTAGCATTATTTTTCTTACTCCGAGGCTTTCCAGTCACCTTGTCTGTCTCAGTCTGACTCCCAGTCACTCTCGGGCATCTTCCTTAAGTCTCTGTCTTTCTCTTCCATTCTGGGCATCTCTCTTAACTGACCCTCAGCCTTTGTGTTCCACCAACTCGAGACCAGTCTCCAAAACTCTACTTGTCTCTTTCTGCTTCTGTTTCTTCCTTTTAATCATAATAGAGCATGATTTATGCAAATTCACTTCCAATTGTTCTTAGATTTGTTCCACAGTTTTGTGTCTTGCAACTATTTGTTTATGGTCTCACCAAAAGTGTTAGTGTGGCCTTCAGTACAGCTCTGTTCAATTGTTTGACTTTCTGAGTCTGAATATCTCTGCTCTTCTCTATATTAGCAACACCTCTGACCCTTGGAATGTTAAGAAGTGTGTATTCCTTCTGTTTGAGAGAATTATTTTCATTTTGCATGGATTCTTATACAGCATGACTTTACTCAATCATCTTAGCATTGAAAACAGGGGTTGCAAGCATTGTTTTAAAGTACTATTTAATTTACTGTTTGCTTCCTCCAAATATTTGCTTTTGACTTTATTTTCAGTTTCCAGATTTTTACACTAAGTCAACACAAATTTCTCTCTTCTGCTATTGCATACTGATAAAGTTTTCACTTTTACTGCATTATTGTTCCATCTCCAAGATGTGTTAATGCTTTGAAGTTACTTTTAGTGTGTCTCTGTATTTATATAGAATCTTTTCTTTATCAGTAGGACTGGATCAATACCACCTCTTCCTGTGTCAAGTCGCTGCATTCATAATGTGAAGTGATGGCTGTGAATCCCAAGGCTAGATAAGAACTCTGTGACCTATTCAGTCCTGCATGGGTAATTCAATCAGCCCATTTGTACCCTACTGGAGAGATTTGGGTGTTAGAGATTCAATGGTCTTTCTGGTGTTGTAGAACAGGGTACCTTCTCCTTGTGGAACATCCCCTGCCTCGCAATAGTTGTATGAGCTCCACTATGCCTGTCTGCCTCATTGAGTGTGGGGAGGCATGCTCACTCAGCAATGTACAGATGCAGATGAGACATGCATGCTCATTGGCTCATGATCCAAATAGGTGCCACCCAAGAGGAGGCCCAGAGCTGCCTGTCTCTCTTCCACCAATATCTGTTTTGTTTTGACATCTCTTTCACTGGTCAAGATCACACAATACTTTTAAAAACTCTCTGTCCCATTTTATTTTCATTTTCAGAAACCATCTGCTCTGACTTTGTTATCACTCCCTCTATTTAGAGACAATACTTTCTAGATGTCACAGGTTTTTACAGTCTTTGTTAAGGTGCTAACCTTTTTGTTCTGCAAAGCTATGCAGAATTGGGGGAGTGGCTCCTTTATTTTCTCATGATGCTGGTTAGCCCTCTGTGGGATATCCAGATTTCATGAAATGGCCTCTTTAACTTTCCTTCAAATTCTTGTTTAATAATAACAACCTCTAATATAAAACACAAGTTCTTTTCTTCAGAAATATCTATTGCAGATCCCTTGGTACTCTTCCATCCAGAATCAAGACTGTCAAATAAGGTTTGACTTTGTACAGTTGTAACATCTGACTTTAAAACTACCATTTGCTCCTAACAATCAAAAATATTTTTAATGAAAAGTATTTAAATTTTGCTGCACCACAGCATTGTTTTTCACCAGATGTAACTTTGCATGCATGAGAATGTGTGTGTGTGTATGTGTGTGTGTGTGTGTGTGTGTGTGTGTGTGTGTGTGTGTGTGTGTGTGTGTGTGTGTGTGTGTGTCTTTAGTGTTTAATTATATGAGAGAATAGAAGTTTGACAGATAGTTCTTTTCCACAAAAATATTGTTTGAAATACCAAGTATTTGGTGAACTATATATCTAGCTGCTTCTCTCCCAAGTTATGGCAGAATAAGAACTCTGTATCAGTCCACTTGCATGAGTAAAATATATAAACAAATCTTAGCATTTATAATTTTAACTGAATAAGTACAATGGTCTTGTTGTGGTGGCTGCGGTGGGGTGGTGGCTGCGGTGGTGCAGTGGTTAGTGTTATCGTCTCATAGCAATAGGTTCTCTGTTTTTATTCTCGGCTGGGGTGCATTCTGTATGGAGTCTGCATGTCCTCCTTGCAGTCATGTGGGTTTCTTCCAGGTGCCCCAGTTTCCTCTCACATTCCAAAGATATGCAGTAAGTGGATTGGACACTCTAAATTGCCTGTAGGTGCAAGTGTGTGTGCAATTGAGTGGTATAAATGATTTACCTCAGCAAGGCTAGCCACCTGATGGTGTAATCCTTGGCTCAACATGATTGTCACTGCTGAAGTGACACCCCAACCCCATGTTCAAAAAATGGGAAAAGGGGTTTAGGATAGATGGATGGAAGTACAATGGTGCAAGAAACCCTTTCAGACATGATCTGGCCATAAGGCAAAGCTAGATAGTCTTATAAAAGCTGAGAAAAAGCACATCATAAAGAAAATAATACTTGGAGTGCTGCCTTTGCTGTTATTAAATGTTGATAATGTAGGAAGACTAGGATTAGTGAAGCAGAGACTCGGGAGTGAACATGAATAAAGGAGACAGGCAAAATACAGCATAAAGAAATGGAATATGTTATGGTTATTATATATCTATTCAAAGTGATAATTAAAGATATTAAGGAAGGAAATATTAACAATGCAATAACAGTAAGTTAACTATGACTGTCAAAGCATTACAATTTAGAAGGTTTTTGACATGATTTTACAGCAATTACCTAAATCCTACATTATAGCTCTCCTATGACTCTGAACAATATTTAAGATGGCTCAGTGACTGCACACATTTACTCTCTGCTGTTACTCTGTGAATATACTAAACTATGCTCAATCTGTCACACTTTAAATGACTCTGAGTATTATCTGAATTAATGTCCTAACTTCCTTACTCAGTTCCTGACATTTGAAAGAGGATCAATGATAAATAATATGTGTATTTACATTATATATACTGTGTGTACATCTGTTTTATATATATGTATATAGATAGATATAGACAGATATAGATGTAGATATAGATATTAATATAGAAGTGTGTGTGTGTGTCTATTCTGGGGACACTTTATTGATTCTTCCCTGTGTTATGTTGTGTAATAATCCTGAAATAATGTTTTTTTTCTTACCATACCAGTGTAGGCCCATCTGTACCTCACCTGTCTATATATTTTCTTCTTGCAGATTTGCAGAAATCTTGTTTTTAGACAAACAACTTGTATGTTCTTTAACTAGTGATCACATTTTTGTGCAGCCACAGTAAAAGTGACTTAATCAAATAATTCCCAAGTTAATTCTGGCAAACTGTCAGAAATTAAAGAATGGTTTAACAGTAATGTTACAGTTGTTAAGCAGGACAAGATCAAAATTTGTACAGACTCACCAGACCTGCATAAAGTGATCTCAAGAGAGAACATTGTCTTATATGAACAATTAAAGAGGTCATATGAACTATTTCAATGTTAAACATGTTTCACCATTGGATGCTATTCAGCTCAGGCAAGTTAAGACTGGTGAGGCAATATGACATTGTGAACTTTCAATATGTTTCAAGGAAGATATAAAATGTTCAGGTTACCCTCCTTTGGTATTTCATTAGCAGAAAAAGTATCTCAAAGAGCCAAAATACAGATTAGAAGGCTTGGAAGGTGTAGTCAACATTATTGATGATCTGATGGAACAGAGACTAATTAGTCAAGCTGTTTATATAGACTGAAATATTTTAATCTGAAGATGAAAAGGAATAAGTGTTAGTCTTCTTTCAGTTGTATAAAATATAAATGACATGTTTCAAAATCAAAGACTTGAAGGGGAAACTCAGAAAAAAGTAAAAAAGAAAAAGTAAAATATATTGCATATGACCAAACTATAATATAAAGTCTTTAGTTGTATTTCTAGCAATGGAACAGCTTGTACAAATTCATACTGAACATATCTGATATTACTGCAACTTTAAGGAAATTTATAAAGTATGGTAAATAATGTCAGTGGTCACTGGAATAAGACAAGAGCTTTGCAATATGGACTGTGACTCAGACATTAGCTGTGAAAGACAATGATGTGCCTCAATCTGTTTTGCAGTTAGTAGATATTGTATTGGCCAATATAGGGTTGAAGAAGCATTGTTGCAAGACATTACACAAATGCCAAATTACATCTGCTCCAAAAGAAACAAGTTGTTTGTCATTGTAAAGAGTTGTGTAAGATTCCATGAGTACATACATGATAGGCCAGTGATGAATGAGACTCATCAAAAGCTTTTGGTGAGTATTTTCAAAATTACATTACATAAATACTTTCTAACTTGCAAATGATTATTCTTAACTTACAGAAATATTATTTAACAGTCCACTATAAGTCAAATGAAGAAATAGTTTTTTAATATGTTAAGCAAAGGTAATTTGAATGAAAAGAACAAAAATGCTATATTTAAAACATGTTGTATTTAAAGTTAAAGTATGAGTTTGGAAGTCCTCTAGCAGCATAGGCTTATGACTGAGAGATTCTTATTTCAAGATTTAATAAATGAGCATCCTTTTGTTGACATATATCATGGGAAGCACCATTATGGTTTCAGAAGTTGTTTCTCCCATAAAATATTGCATTACAAGCCTCTGACTAGATCAGAGTTTGTGGTCAAGATGGCCATTAGCAATGCATATTCAGGAGAAATATATACAGTAGTGGCATCATTAGGATGCAAGAAATAGATGATGCTGTTTCTTCCAGCTGATTCATATATGATTCTGTATTTTTCTAACAGCTAAGATATTTTTAAGAGACAAACTGTAATATACACATAAAAATGGTATGGCTTTCTGTAAAGTTATGTTGTATACAAAGTGAATGCTGCTTTCTCAATAAAGTGAGAATAAGTATTTTAAGAACACCAATGCCTTTGAGTGATCCTTATTGCCATAGAAACTACTATGATTGCCTGTGTGACCCAACCCCAAATGTACAGCCATAGGCTTCTGTTGGTAGCACTGTTTGTAAATGGAAAACCTCTTGTAATAGCTTTTTGAGTGAAAAACACAGATTAGTTACTGTTAGTGTTCCCATATATTACAGTGTCATTTCAAGTACCATGAGTACATTATTTATTTATTTATTCTGTTTCCATGTTTGCTTCTATGTTTCTTGTAAGTAAGTATGACATTAGTTTGACTGAGCATACCCCAAAGTAGTGGTTTTAGGAGAGATATTCCATCAATAAATAATGTGTTAGGCAGCCATAATTATTGTATAAAAAGGCATAAGCATGAACAGAATACATTACGTAGTACATAGATTTATTTATTTACTCATTTATGTACATATGCATGCATATATTTATTTATTTATATATCTGTTGATCTGGGTAGAACACTGATCCTAGTTGACCATTTTCAGGGTCTGCCTGTCTTATCACAGTTACTTTAAATACAACCACATACCACATACCTGACTTTTACACCTACAGTAATCACATTCAAATGCCAAATAATTGATTTTCTTTTTTTTATTATCTAATATATTTTAAAACCACAACATTTGTATGTTACAGTACTAATGTTACAGTACTAATATTCATGCATCCAAAGTATTTACTTGCAAAGAAATGTGTGGAGAGGGTAGTGTTGTAATTTGTATATGGGTCATACAATTCTCTATATGTCATCCCAGGCTGTACATTTGAGGATTGCTTAAAAAAAATAAAAATAACAGCAGATCTCATTTTAAAATATCTGAGGCAGGAGTGATTTCTAATCTATCCTGACAAATAGGAGCCATATTTAAACAACTATTATCTAAAAGTTGTGTTCACATTCCACTGGAAGTTCAAGACCTTATCAGTTTAAGCTGATGTTGTTATCTTGCCATCCAGACTAGCGGCTGTCACAGAAAGAATTTGGAAGAAGTCCTTTTGACACTGCAAAATTAGGAATACAAATTCACTGGGTTCAGACACAAAGGGATATAATGTTAGCTCTCAAGAATGACTAAAAGTAAAAATAAAAGAACAAAATTTAATAAATATATGAAGAGAGATGCATGGTAAAAAGACAGAAGGAGTTCAGGGCAGTAGGCTTGATTATTTTCTCAGTGGCAGTGAAGAACAAGCATGAGTTTGATATATTATGTTAGATCGATATATTTCAGACCATATTCCTGTGCCTTTATCAATAGTTGTGCTGCAAAATCAAGTTATACTGCATACACAGAGGTGGTTTTAGTATAAATGGATGGATGAATGAGGAACAGGAGGAGATATTTGATAACATCCTTGAGAGGCAGGCTCTGCATGTTTTATGGTAGGAAGAGGTAAAAGCTGTTTGAGGGCTTATATAATAGTGCAGAAGGTATGAAAAGGTGAACACAGACTAATACATCGCTGGAGAAGGAAATAGGTTAAAAGAGTTACAGGATCTAATACCAGGAGAGATCTGCACCTATCTGAGTAAGGAATTGTATGACTTAAAGGTAAAGCTGGAGCTGTTAACAGTATCATAGGTTGAAGGTATATGCAGAACTAACATTTTGGGGCTGCAATGGGAGAGGAGTTCAAAACATACAGCATGGACATATAAAGAGAAACGTAGATATCAGACACTGGACAGCACAAAGGATAAAGATTGACAAATGTTAGATTCACTCAGTAAAACGAGGAAGAGTTTTTATATTTTAAAGGACTATATTAGAAACACAAGGGGACTACACATAGAAGGAAGGCTTTAAAGTCCATTGTATAGAAAGGCAGTAGGCAAAGATGACCAGTTGAAGTTAAAAGCTCTTATTACACAGCAGGTTATCCAGATAACTATCCAGAAAATGAAGAGAGGAAAAGTACTATGTCCAGATGGATTTTCTCCCAAATTAAAAAAAAAAAAGCTCTCCAGTAATGGCTGGGGCAAACAAATGCTTAGATGCTTACTGTCAACATCAACAAATGTGGCAGTGTTTCCTTTGATAAACCTGGCATCACTGCTGCTTACCATATACATAACATTTCACTCAAATGTGGCACAGCCATCAAGGACTCAAGTGTGTATGTTGATAACAGACTGTCCATTGACTACCATATCTCAGTGGTGGTTATCCTTTTACCTTGCACAAAATTTTGTTTGAACTATCTCCTCAAAGACAAAAGAAGTTATCATTCTGGAAACCATTTAAAATGTTGGAACCCACTAGACTGAGCCCCTAAAATACACAAACTGAATGGCTGAAAAACAAACTTACACATTGAAAGTCTGTGACAGCCATTTCCCAAACTGAGGTATGGCAGTCTCAGAGTTGGTATATATTTTTGGGGTGTGTGGGAAGCTTTACCATATGTAAAAAAAGTTTAAAGGAGAAGAACAGTCTTCAAGATTCACTCTTTTTGTTTCAGCTTGTCAGCACTCAAAATGCCAAGTGCTGACATTTCAATAGGGATTCTATCATTCCACTTTAGACCCATCACTGAATATAATTCACTCTTTGGAAGTCACCATCTTTTGCATGCAGTCCATCTTGAAAACTCAACATTCCTTCACCTAAAGGATCTCATGTCTCAATACGCTTCACTATAGTGATATATAGACTAAAGACCTACCCTCTACTCTGATGATGTCATACAGTCTCATGAGATGTGATCATAGTCGTCAACTCTATGAATGACTCAGCACATCTTAAACTTCTTTATCTAAACAGAAGCACTGGAAGAGCAAACACCTGTACTAAATGGAGACCTAAACCTATAGCACCACATCAGCTATAGCAAAGGGTGTGGCATATACTTCACCTACCTAGCATGCCCCTCTGTTCTTGATCAATTTCATAGATAGTTACTAGCTGACTTACAGTCCAGTGGACCATTGAGGATCCCAGCCCAAATTCATTGTTTCCCCCAAGTACTGTCTAGTTAAATGGCTTGCTCAAGGTCACAGATTAGAAAATGAGGGCTGATGGAATCAAACACTGTAACACAGGAACTCCAGCTCATGGTCTTAATCTTCTACTCTAACTGCCAGACAAATAGGCAACCCTTATCTCTCAAGAAGAGTATTTCCATAAAAACATTTAAAACCAGTCTGGATGACTAGATGGGTGATTGCAAATTTTCACTGAGGTTATGTGGGGAATGACCACTTAACAAGGTACATTGTTAGTCCAGCATCAGTACTGGCCAATGTAGATGAACTTCTTGATTTTCTGCTTGACTGTAACGTTAGTAAAAACCTATGATTCCATGAATCTATAAAGATATGGAAGCAGTGCAGTATCTATGTGTTATGCAAAGTCTAAGACATGGTAGTACATTGCCAGTTTTGTTTGAAAGAGATAGACATCCCAAAAGAGATGATAATTGTGAAATACATAGCAATGGTGAAACTGAATATGAGCATCTGCTGCAGCTATATCAATATTATTTTAGGTTCTAAAAAGACAATGTAAAAGACCTGTCTGCAGATTGCACATATGCAAAGCACTGAACATCCAGATGAGATAGGAACCTGGACAATGTGATGCTATTTTTTTATCAAATAATTGTTTTATTTTCCACAAATATAATATTAAACATTTACAAATCCAGAAAGAATAAATTTATAATAAACTGTTTACAATATATACAAATGGCCTACAATAAGGAAACAATCTGTTGTGAGAAATGAGTTACACATTGTTAGAGAAAGTCTTGCACTCTCATCACTTAAACAGTTAGGATTATATCTGAATTAAGAGTCTCGATAAGAGAGAGCACTTTCACCCAAGGGTTGTTAGTCCAGTTTTTAGGAAATATTCGTAGTTCTAGTTTTTATTTCCAACAGCACAGTTTCTTTCAGCAAAGTTAGAAAATCCTCTATAGTCGATGCAGAGGAGGATTTCCACTTCCTTGTGATGCATTTCCTAGCTACCGCTAGCATAGTCCAAAGAAGATAAATATCTTTATTGTTCATTACAATATTTTCATTTACATTCAACAGAATTAATGACTTTGATAAACTAAATGAAGATGTATAAATGGCTTGAAGAACTTTACTAATCTCTTCCCAAAATGTCTTAATGTAAATACAATCATAGAAGATGTGTGACCAATCAGCTTTACATTTCAATGAACATCTCCAACATATTCCATCTTTGACATAGTTAAATTTAGCAGTTTTACTGGGTGTATAAAAAGCTCTATGCAGAAATTTCCAAGTGAAAATTTTCCAAATTTGTAAATTAGAGGTTAATTTAATAGAATATAAGAAATTAGTTTTACTTTCAATTGATAAATTCAATGAAAGCTCTTTAATGATACAGATCCAATAGTTTTGATTGGGGTTAGCTTTATAGTTAATTATGATTGTATATAATTTTGATGTTAAGTTTGTCCAATCAAATCTATTATATAATACTTCATGCATGAAAAATATGAGTTTAGGAATAGATTTAAATGATGAATTATCAATTATTCTGCATAGATCTTGGGCATAGGGTTGTGAACTGTTAAGAACTAGCCAATCAGAGCGTAATAAATCATATATGCTTTTTAACTGTTGTATGTCCCAAACCAAGTTCTTTATACAATGGTACCAACATGTAAAATTTTCCCATGTATTAAGAGTATTTATATGAATTTTATTTAAAAAGTTTTTGTAGATCTGAAGGGGAATAATAATTCTAGCCATGACTTTATATCAGTATTATTATTAATAAAACTAAATAAATTGTAAATATAATTTGTATATTTTAGATTAGTAGGTTTAGAGGAATTGTATTATATGTTAACACAAAGGGTATGCCAAAGTTTATTATTGTATCAATAATACACCATCAATAAGAATCGTAACAATAACCTTCTTTCTTCTGCTTTATTCATTGACCTCTCCAAAGTTTTCGACATGGTCAACCACTCTTCTTTAATCCACATCCTTGAATCCCTCTCATTTGATAACCTTGCCATTAAATGCTTTAGTTCTTATCTGAGTAACAGACAGCAAGCCGTTCTTTGGGATAACCACATCTCTTCATTACTGCCCATCTCCATCGGAGTCCCTCAAGGCTCTATTCTTGGTCCACTTCTCTTCTCCCTCTATATTAATGATCTTCACACAGTAATCCCTCAAGCTACCTGTATTCAATACGCTGATGACTCTACCATTATATGTTCAGCTTCTTCCTCCTCAGATTTAATCTCACTAACTCAAAATATTTTTAATACAGTAGAAACATGGTTTACTAGATGGTACCTCCTTCTGAATGCTAAAAAAAACAAACTTCTTCTCTTCTCTTCTCCCCTACCACTCGAACCTCTCCACTAAACTTCACCATCTTGTCTAACAACGCCACTGTCATCTCTCCTGACTCCACAACTAAACTGTTAGGAATAACCATCGATAATAATCTCACTTTTGATCAACACATCAACAACACCATCAAATCAGTTAACAGAAAAATAGGATCCTTATACCGTATTAAACCTTTTTTAACCTCAACTACCAGAGCTACTATTGCCCACTCCCATCTTTTATCCACTTTCTTTTATGCCTCACCAATCTTCACCAACCTTAAGAAAACCAACCTAAACAAACTAGCTACTTGCTACAATAACATTGCCCGCTTCGCCACAAGTAACCCTTTCAGAACCCATCACTCCCATAACTTGAAACTTCTAGGCTGGCTTGAACTACAAAACTACCTTGCAATCTCACAACTCACTATTGCCCACAAAATACTGCACTAACCTGATAACACCCCTATACTCTCACAACTTTTAATCCCCTATAGCAATCTTACCTCCCTTCGATCCTCCTGTAAAGTCTTGGCCAGTTCTATTAAGTCTAACAACTCAGCTGGCGACTCTTTATTCACTAATTCTGTAGGTAGAATTTGGAATCTCTTACCTAGGGAAATTACACAGATTACTACCTTACCCCTCTTCAAACAAAAAATTAAACTGTACTTCCAAAACCACTGGCTTTGTTCTTGTAGTACACCAGACTAACTTTTCCTCTATCTCCCTCATTTCATCTACTACTATGTTTAACTTATTCAGTCAAGCCAATACCTTTTTATCCTTTGACCTTTGGACTTTTTCCTCTCTCTAACCTTCTCCTTTCTTTCTCTTCCCCCTCTTCTCTTTGTCTTCTCTGTCTCATTTTTTCCCCTATCTACTGCCTTACCTCCTCTTCCTCTCTTCTAACTTGTGTGATACTCCCTCTTTCTTTCTGTCCTTTGTACTCTAATCTCTCTCTATATTTTAATATGCTTTTTTTTTCCAGTATCCCCCTTTTTTTTTATTAAATTAATATCCTCTGTAATTGACTTTGTATTTTTGTCGTTATACATTGTATGGCTTGTCTATTTTTCTTTTTTCTTTTAGATTTTATCAATTAATTAGTTTTTCTCTAACTTGTCATTTTGTTGTATCTTGTGTGGAGCTTTTCTCCCCGGGCCTCTACTGAAAATGGAAATATATCCAGCTAGACTAGCCCAGTCAACAAATGTAAAATAAATAATAAATAAAATAAATATTCATTTAGTTGCAGATTTTTTCAATTAATTTATTTTCATTTAGGAAGATAATAGTATGCAAAGATTTCCATGCAGATGTGAATTTTGGGTCAATCCAGTTTATGATTGTTTTGAAAATGGATGCTTTAATGTAAGACTCTAAATCTGGAAAATTAATACCTCCCAGTTCCCAAGGTCTTATGTGATTTGAAAAGCCTATTCTATTTCTTTTTGGGAACCAAAGAAAATTTGCGAGAATTTTATTTATTTCTTTTAGAATATTTTTATTAGGAATCATAGGAATAGCTTGTGTAATGTAATTTATTTTTGGGAGTAGAACCATCTTAATTAGTTGCAATCTATCTTTAAATTTCAAGTACAATTTATTCAATTTTTCAATATGTGCTTTTACAGTTTTCACAATATTGTTATAATTTGTTTTTAATGTTAAATCCATGTTTTTGCATAGTAGTATCCCCAAATAATTTATAGAGGAAGCCTCATTTCCAATTATTTGATGTATGTTTAAGTGAGTATCATTTTTCTTATTTAATAACATAAAGTTGGACTTTGTTTTGCTAGCATGTAAACCTGAAATATGATAAAAGTTTTCAACTTGTAAGTCTAGCTCATGTAAGGATTCATCTAAATTAATTAGAGTAAGAAAGAGCCTCATTTTAGAATGAAATTCACCATAAATATCAATGCCTTTAATTTTAGGATTAAAAGTTCTATTATTAGTGTGAATAAGATTGGAGACATAGGACAACCCTGGTTTGTACCTTTAGTAATTTCAATGCTTCTGTGGTAAATGGACCCAATTTTACATAGGCAAGATTATTTTTATAAATATTATTTTTATTAATGTAACGAATTGTATAGGAAATTCAAAGATTTCTAAAACTTTAAAAAGATTTTCATTTTAGTGAGTCAAAGGCTTTTTCAGTGTCGAGAGCAACTATAAGGGCTTCTTGATTGTCTCTATTTAGAATGTCTATAATAGTTTATATTCTTTGGATGTTATCATGAGTATGTCTGTTATAAATAAAGCCTGTTTGATCATTGTTAATAATGTGTATTAGAGGTTTTTTTTAATTCTGTTAACCAGAATAGACATAAAAATTTTATAATCATTAAGTAATGAAATTGGCTTATATGAACTACATTGTTTAGGATCTTTGTTATCTTTTGTGATAGGGGTGATGAGTGAATATCTCTATGAACATGGAATTATATTTTGCACATGAATTTCATTTAGAACTTTATGTAATATTGATTATGCAGAGGTTGGAAATAATTTATATAGTTTGATAATAATTCAATCAATTCCAGGAGCTTTATTATTTTTGCTTTCTTTAATTTTTTCAGTTAATTCTTTGAGAGAGATTTGTTTTTGGACATCTATTATTAGTTTTTATGGATTTCCTTTTTTTTATTTTAGAAAAATCCAATCCTAAATCTGGAATATTATGAGGTGAATCATTATTTCTAAAATGTTCTGCATAATGAAATTTAAACACGTCTAAGATGTCAGTTATATCTGATATGTTTTCATTATTTTTCCCTTTGTGAATTTGGTTTGTAATATTATTTTCAATGTATTGTCTTTTTATTCTCATTACTAGGTTATGCAAATGTTTTGGTGAAACAGAAAACAAATTTAGTTTTAATTTTTCTAGAGCCATATTAGTCTTGTGGGTTAAAATTTCATTGTATTTTTTATTTAATTCTCCAATTTTTTTTTTTTTTTTTTTTTTTTTTTTTTTTGTAGTAATTGAGTTCATGAAATCATTAGTATTAATTTCTGTAATTTGCTTTTAGATATTTACTAACTCAGACTCCCATTATTTTGTTTTATTATTAAACCATGTTGTAGTTTTGCCATATAAGTATGCCTTTAGAGAATCCCATAGGATAACTATACTTATATCTTCTGTGTAATTAGTAGCTAAGAAATACTGCATTTTTGAGATGAACCATGGTTTAAATTGTTTCAATTTGGTAATATAAACTGGGATTCTTTTTGTGAAAGTTAATCTTTTGAAATCTATTTGAAGTTTAAGAATGAGTGAGTTGTGATCTGACAAAGGGCGATGAATTTTAGAAAAAATGTCTATTTTCATTCTTAAATCTTGAGATACAAAAATGTTATCAATTCTTGTTTGGGTATTAAATCTGTGATCACTACACGAGAACAATAAAGAATTATTCTCACTGAATCTAAACATATTATTTAGATTTAAATTGTCAGACCATTTCTTAGAGTTTTCCCTATGGGGGTAAAATGAACAGGTCTTTTATTAGTGGTCTCTGAATTGTCCAAAATACATTTAAAATTTCCTCCTATTATCAGATTGCCTTTGGATATTCTGTTGATATGGTCTATGTGTTTTTTGATTGTTTCCACTCCAATGCCCAGAAACTAATATAAGTTTGCCAGTGTCCAAATTTTATTACCAAATCTGATTAGTACAATTGCTATACGTCCATCTTTATCTTCGTAATTGTAAATGATTTGAGGGTTAGTGACATTTTTCTTCCATAGTATTAAGACTCCTCTAGTTTTTTATTATAACAAGAATTAGATAGTTTTATATATTAATTTGGATTTCATACATGGTTATCATTTGTTTTAAAGTGAGTTTCTTGTAAAAATGCCACTTGCACTTTATTTAATTTTAGATATCTTAGTAGACTAGATCTTCTCCTTGGATTATTTAATCCATTAATGTTTAGAGAGAGTAGAGTTAAGTCCATCCTATTTGTTTAATTTTATGAAATATTTGTATATGACATGGGTGCAAAGTACTTTTGCCACTCAAATTTTGTGTAACATTCTTACAAGTTTTATATCTTAAAGTCAGATTGATTTTTCCTGTTAGAAACCATAATTTAAAATAATTTTGAGGCCAAAAAGGAGAAAAAAGGTGTGTAAAGTGAATAATCACATGAATATAGGTAAGCAATGACTCTAAAAGTCCCTCTAACAAACATGGAGTGGAAGACACTCCTAATCTGGTAAAACAAAACTTTTCAACCAGATTAACCCTTATACCTATAAAAAAGTTAAAGGAAAATGAATGTTGTGGAGCTCCAAATTTTAAATTTGGAGATTTATTATTTCTGAGTAGGTAAAAGAAAAACAACTATCAGTTAACTTAATAAAATAGTTATAAGTCTAGTGTGGGAGAAAAATAGCTACTATTTCTTAAAGAGAAAGACATTGGTTACAATTATAAATAGTTCTGTCTAGAAGATAATATGTAGTGAATAGGACTTTTGCCAAGTGCTATTAAACTATTCTCAAGAGAAACCAATTTAACTAAGTATCTAATTACGTTGCCTGTAAGAAATGAAATAGAGTTGAGGCCTTATTGTGATTAAAACATCAATAAGCCTTAATAAACAAAATAACATGAACTATATGGTTTTGAAATATAAATGTGTGCTATAGTGTCATAATTTCACAAACACAATAAACTTATATTTTATAAAGGTTTAACAAAATATGACGAAAAACCTTTCTTACGAAAATGAAACATCTACTAAGATAAAGCTACTAGAGCATATTAAATATTATAAGCTCTTTTCCCATTTATATAACAACATCCAAATTTCATTGCATTGGCTTTGAAATTTGGGAACTAACACAATAGCAAAGCAAAAGTTGATTATTTCTAAGAAGATTTGAAGTAATGGAAAAATTATCAAAGAATTGACTAATGTATAAATTGTATCAATACTACTATATAAATACAATTTGGAGAAGTGAATAGTATGATCAATTAAACCAGTACAATAACTTAAAACCCTAAACCGAAAGTTTCAGTCAATTAAACTATTTCATGAATGTATCATGTTCTCTGGACAGGGTGTTTAACATCTAGTACTAGTAAAGGTGAACATTTGTTGGAACATTAGTTTTACCTCAGTTTTGAACACAAAAAACTATGAATAGCTTCTAGTTATTCTATTTTTCAAAACTACTTTCTATTGATAATAAGACAATAAGAGAAAGGGATAAAACCTTTATTGGTTTAAATCTAACGTGAATCACAATGAACAGCATGCATATAAATGCTAATACAGAAATCCTGAATTAATCAAATGAATGCAACAAGTCCATTTAAACAGGCCATGTAAACACAAGCCTTGTGTGAAAAAAAAATACAAAGGGCTAGACTTGTCTATAACCATTATACAGTCAACTTAGTGTTTTTCTTTTTCTTTTCTTTCACTCTTTATTTTCCTTCCTCTATACACTCATCCTTCTTTCTTTTTATAGAGAGTTATTTCAAATAATCCATGTTTCACAAAGCTATTCTTCTCTATTTCCAAACGTCCTTAGTTACAGACCTAAACTTCAGATTCCCTAAACCTAAAATATCATATTGATAAACTAATATTTAAAATGTAAAGAGCACAGTTTTTGAGTTACAATTTGTAGAATTTGTTATGGTATACAAACTAATCTCATGGGAAAATGTATCTCTTAAGGTGGGAGGCATAAATACCTATGATAAGTAGTCCCAAGAAGGGGTTCCGCCTATTGCTTGGTTCATATCAACTGAGTCAGCTCTGCATTGCGTGGTTCATATCAACCGAATCAGCTCTGCAATACCAAGCATTTCCAACATATCTCACTTTTTTTTTTTCTTTTCCTCTTATCTCTCTTCCTTCCCATATTTTTTTTCCTTTCTCCTCTTTACAGCATTCTGGTCACTAATTAAACATGTATGTATTTATTATTTTCTGGCATACCTTTTCTTTCTATTGATCTGAGGAATACAGTTAAAATTATGATGAAAGTTAAAGTTCAGATCTTAATTTGTGTACCTAACAATGATACTAGCTTTATTTGCCTGCTCCTCTACTTATAACAGTGATGCATGCCATTGCATTACCACAAAATTCAATATAGTTAAATGATACCACACATAAAAATGTGTATAACCTAATCTATGTCTAGGATTTAAAAAAAAAATGCAGTGAAATGAGTCGGCTGTGAGTATGTAAGACTGCCCTTAATTGCTTCCATTCTTGAATATCCTCGCATTGGTAAGAGACTTCAGATGAACATTTTTTTGTAAAGGGAAAAACTAGTGAGCGGCAGCTTTAAAATTCGTCACTTCAATAGCTCACTAACTATAAACTACAAATGCAAAAAGGTATGAAACTTGACACACTGCATTTAAACTGTTTAAACCTTGCACTGCTTCCCAGAGTCAGAGATTTGCAACGTTGCAGTGTACCCATGCATGTAAAAGCCTTTCAGACAAGATGTCGACAAATGCTGACTATTACAACTGAAGCATATAGCGTATGAAATATGCAAATGGGTGCTACAATTGACAGTTGAGAGGAAGCAGAGACTTCCAAGAGTTAATATATATATTTTTTTCCTTTTTAGGCTCTAGAAAATAGCTACATAATATGCAGAAGACACTGGCAAGACGGTATATGGATATATGTTGGGTTCTAAATAAAGGAATCCCATTACATGCTTTATTTTATGTAATTTAGAATGGACATGTTATGAGGAGGCCAATGGTGCTGCGTTACACTCGGGCGGAGGCAAATTTCAACTGCGAGGTGAGACAGCATTTGAAATGCTCGAGACTATACTCAAGCAAGAAGTGACAGTAAACTGCCAGAATGGAATGGTAAGATGCTAGATCAATGGGAATTGACTAACCAATGCTAAAACCATAAAGCTTTGTACTGTACCCTTTAAAGATAGCAGTAATGTAAAGTAAATTTACCGAGACATATACATATTATTTTCTTGGCAAGTATACATTCTACCAGTTGTAACCAATCAATAACAAGCTGTTCTAAATAAAGAATAAAGTCTATATTGACATCCTACTAAGTGAAAAATGTTCAAATCTATTAACATATAAGCAAACTATAGTGAATTATTAGTAAACCAAATTATTATGAACCCTTGAAGAGAACATAAAAGCACCTGAATTACACAGTAAACCACAAAGAAGCTTAAACAGAGAGTGGAAGAACACTCACTGACAGAAGAAACAAGTTTAATAACACATACTTTTTAGGTGTTTAGGTATGTAATCATACCTTAGTTGACGCTTTGCAAGAATTAGTTACTCATGCATTTTTAAGTTCATTTTTCAGTTTCTTCTTTCTCACATCAGCCTGGTTGTTATTTTCAGAGGATCTTTTTAATGTAGTGGATGATGACCAGTCCATGTCTTCTGGAATTGAAATGATGTTATTATTTTTTGATGAATGTAGATGCTTTCTCAACATTGTTGAAAGTTGTCATGTCATTTGAATGAAAAATTCTGATTTTTGCAGGATAAACAAGTTGTGCTTTAATTTTGTTTTGTTTGAGTAATCTCACAAGTTGCCAGGCTTTCTTCCTTATCTCCAAGACTCTTGAAGAATAATCATTGTCATATCTTAATTGACTCTGATTATATGACAAGGGGCTTTTTCTCCAGGCAGATTTGAGAACAAGCCCTTTATCTAAATAAGAGAAATTTCACTACAATGGATCCAGTGGTGGCTAGTAACTTCAAATTAAAGGGGGGCTGCAGGAGACAGCTGAATGGGTGGGGCCAATGGGAAAGGGTGTGGGCAACTAAAAAGGGGTGTAGCTATGCTCAAAACCACAACAACTGGAACTTTAATTAAATTTGCTGTCCTGGGTGCCAAACAGTCATTACAAGAGTTAAATCAAGACAACATGAAGTGCAGAAGAAAAAATATTTCAGTGCATTGGCTACATGACAGCTTACTTAATATCTAGATTGAAACACTGGTTGTGAGGCATAAAAAAATAAATTACTTTTTAAATACATTACTGGAATGCCAGTCAAAATCAAGTATAGAAAAACAAGCAGCACTCAACTCAAACCACTTCTCCTTGCACTGTAGTTCTAATTATAATTTATATTCAGCTTTATAAAATTACCAAGTAACATGCCAAAAGTAGCAATCTCTGTGATAACCCCACTTGTAAAAATGTTTCTTATCCAAAAAAGACCTGCAGCCTGACAACAACTATCTACTTGTTTCATGGGGAAGACATGATCAAAGTAAAAAATGAACAGCAAACAAGAACAAATCTCAAGATAAATTGCTTAAAGGATTACTGCACAAGTTATGGATCACACATGATAGATTGGCATTCTGTTTAGTTTACAGGTAAAGCCTACAAAGATGACTGCAAGTCTCCAACAAATGTAATGAACTTCTGAAAATACTGTAATCCTGTCCTTTATTACAAATACTGTCATATGCATTTCAAAACCTAAGGCTTATACATTATCTAGTTATGTAAATATTCTCTGCATGACAACAACGAAAAGGCTTTCAATGCTGGTAATTCTTTAACAGTATGCTTATTAAAGCTTACTTGCATCTTACAATCTCCGACAGGCTTACCTGATGATCATTAAAGCATTGCTACTTAAAGACAGAGCAACAGGGCACTGTGACAGCATGCATTTTCTGAATAATAAGAAGCATAAATCAACAGTATAAAAATATGACAGAAAACCAGAACATTCTGCAAAATCAAGAACAGATGAAAAGCCGTGGTCGTACTTGTGGTCTACCTTGGAAGGGGGAATACTCTGCACACTTACACTGCATAACTGCTCCTTGCCTTTCTTGGACACATCCAGAGCCACTACAATGGGGAGTGGAGCGCAACAAGTATGTCATAATTTGAAATGTCTCTGGCTGACGGTGATGACTCTGACACTCATAACTCTCAACTTTATAGCAAGAAATCTGGACAAAGCCATACAAAGAAGTGGGACACAGGCCCAAAAATAAGGATAAATTTTAAATATTGCTCTTATAAACTTAGTAAGATAATAAAACAGTAGTAGGTCTTGCATTAGTATGAATTTTCTGAGGGGTATGAAATCTAAAACTCAAATGTCTGCCATTATTTTCTAACTTCAATCTTTAATGATTTGCCACTAATTTGCCAGAAAACCACAATTTTATGAAAAACAGACCAAAAATGTGATGCAAAAATATAAAATTGACACAAAATACAGCTGAGAACCTGTCAAAGAAGGGACACCTTTTTAATATTAACACTAAGTTGAACAGCTAACAAAATAAGAGCATCTACACACATTTCTGAAATAAATGTAATCTATAACTCTTATCATTACAGTTATATATAATTGTAAACCCTCCATGTTTTCTTTCAAAATTGCCATTTTGAGGAGGGATTATTAGGGAGAGAGCAACATTTTGAGGCAAAATTGGGGACAATGGAGAGGTTTGGATATTCTTAATTCTATAAAGCAATTTGCACATACCTCTCAACCTCTTAATCCAGGAAATCTGAACAAGGCCAAATATATTGGGGGATCATACAAACAGTACTAAAAATTGCTCTTGTATAAACTTAAGATAGTTGATAGAATAACAGGTCTTGCTTTAGCATGCATTTTTCTGAAGGTTATGATGTCTGAAACTCAATGCCTGTCATTTAGTGACTTCATTCCTAAATGATTTGCCAGAAAACCACAAATTTTATGAGGAACAAACCAAAAATAAGAAGAAAATATCTATTCATTCTGCAAAAAATCTGGACAGTTGAGAGGTATAGTTCATCTGGGGCTCTCTGAGTTTGCTGCCCTTCCCCCCTCACAAAATCATGGTCGAATAGAGCCTCCCCCCTGCAGCCATTCCAATCTCCCATTCCTTTGTTATTTCATCCTATTTACCATAAACACTGTAATGTGCATACTGCTTTACTTCTGCAATGATTTGGATTTCATTTGAAAGTTTTATTTTGCATTTTACAGCACAAACCCTAATAGATATCTGCTAAACAAAGCAATGCAGTCTCACAATGAAAATCGACTTAGCATTAAAACTTCTCTGCCCTTGAAATTCACATGCATTGAAACAGCATTGAAATGCACATTCAAAGAAAAAAAAGTTATGTACTTACCATAACGCTCCATGTTTGTAGACCATCTTGCCTACATCCTTGCTGGATGGGTTTGGAGCCGATATTCAGCTCCGACTCAGCCGATAATAAAGCTTGAGAGCTTTTACTGGCTCAAGGCTAACCCCTGTCCCATGGTGCCTCATGGCAGTTCCCCAGATCTTGTTTGCAAGAAAGCAATAAGTACCTAACAGGTATGAATTATCAGAAAGTGCATACATACAGACAAAAAATTATGTAATATTATCCATGCCAGGTGGACAACAACTATAGAGTTTTATGTAAAGTAAGATTTTTTCTTCTTTTTAGTAGATTTTTTATATAGATCTTTATGAGCTGTATATTACTTTTAGGTTTGATTGTTAATTAGGAGGTGGGATAGGCTGAAGCATGTGATTTTATATTCTCCTATTTAAATGCTGATTTTTGTAATGATTCATACTGATGAAGGGTGTAGACCCGAAAGCTTTATCTAATAAAGTTCTTGGTGTGGTATCGTGGTTTAGTTGAATTATAGCAGTAACACCAACTGTTGTTTCTATTTTGGACAACAACTATAACCAGGTCAGACAGTGACAGTATAGTCCACCAGATCCTCCAGAAACAGGAAGGGGGTAGGAGGGAGGGACCCAAGAATGTAGGCAAGATAGACTACAAACATGGAACATTATGGTAAGTACATAACTTCTTTATGTTATGCAGTCCTATCTCACTGTAATTCTTGCTGGATGGGACAGCATCCCTAGCACCTTTATCCTGGGTGGCTCAAGCGAAGAGACTCTTCAGCACAGCTGACCCAAAGGATGACCTGTCCCAGGAGGCCAAATCCAATTTGTAATGAGTGACAAAAGTATGTGGTCTTGCCCAAGAAGCTGCTGCGTAAATAATATTCATTGGGAGCCTAGATCTAAAGGCACATGAAGTAGATACTGCCCTAGTAGAATGGCCTTTTAGTTTGTTAGGTAATTGGTTGTCAGCAGTTTGATAAGCAAAGGAAATGCAATCTAAAAGCCAGTTTAAAAGAGTAACCTTGGAAACAGGCAAGCTCTTATTCTTGTCAGAAAAGGAAACAAATAATTGATCTGATTTTCTGAATTCTTTAGTCCTTTGTAAGTAAAATCTGAGAATCCTGTGAACGTCTAATTGGTACAGTCTGTACTCAGATTTATTAGAGTGGTTTGGAAAAACACTGGTAGCTCAATAGTATTGTTCAGATTATGCTCTGAGCATACCATGGAAAGAAAGGAAGGTTTGTCCTGAGCGAGACTCTGTTCTTGTGGAAAATAATGTAAGGAGGTTGAATAGTAAGGGCTTGCAGTTCTGAGACTCTCCTAGAAGATGTTATGGCTACTAAGAATAGTGTTTTCCAAGATAACAAGTTCAGATTTCTGATGAAGAAGAGGGCTCAAAGGGTGCAGACATTAGTGATGAGACAACTAAGTTTAGTTCCCAGGGTTCTGATGGTTGTTTGATCGGAGGCCTGAGAAGGAGAACCCCCTTCAAAAAGGTTTTGCACAAGGAGTGTGACATGATGGGATTTCCCATGAAGCCAAAATGGAAATTAGAAATGGCAGCTAACTGAACTCTGACTAGCATCTGCAGCTCCTTCATGAAAAATTGACACAAGGAAGGATAAAATGGATTCTATAGGAGCTATATAAGGATCTAAGCCTTGATTTGTAGCCAAAATAGAAAACCTTTTCCATTTGCTGGAGTATAACTTCTGAGTGGAAGGCTTATGGGATGAGATCAGAATGTGTTTGACAGAAGGGGAGAGGGGGATGCACCTGGATATTCATGGAACTGGAGCAGCCATGCTGGCAATTTGAGGGTGTGGATGGTGGGATAGAACTGCCCTGATTGATGAATCAGGAGGTCTGGAGATGGATCCAGAATCAACGGTTCCTCCAAAAGGTAGGGCCACAGGAAGGGAAACTGGACTTGTCGAGGCCAGTAAGGAGCAATGAGGATGAGGGTACTCCTCAACTGCTTTGCTTTCTGTATTACCTTTGAGATGAGAAGAAAAGGTGGGAAGGCATAAAGAAATCCCAGGGCCAATTGTGGACTAGAGCATCCCTGGGTGACATCCCTGGATGGGGAATTAGGGTAAAGTAGCTCCTGCATTTGGTGTTCGGGTAAGTGGCGTATAGGTTGCAGCAAGGCTGGCCCCATCTGTGAAAGATCTCTTTCGCATCTTCTGCATTCAGGGACCACTGATGAGGCATCAGAATTGCACATCTGAGTTTGGCTGCTATCAGATTGGATTTCCCCAGGATGTGCATGGCTACCAGAAAACGTTGAGTGTCCATCACCCATTTCCAAACTCTTAAGGCCTCTCGGCAAAGCGGGTAAGATTTTTTTCCCCCTTGCTTGTTTATGTACCACACGACAGACAAGTTGTCTGACTGGATCACAATTGTCCTGGTGGGAAGGGAGCTGTGAAGTTCTTGCAATGCATATAGTACCGCTCTCATCCCCAGAACATTGATGTGCAAGTGGTTCTTGTGGTTCTGCTAAGTACCTTGGACTGTCATTCCCAGATAATGCCCCCTACCCTATCTGGGAAGCTTCCTTAGTCAAAACTGCTTTCTCTTGGGGAGGAATAAGTGGACGACCTAGGAGAAATTCTTCTGTGTGCAACAACCATGTCAGATCATTCTTGTAGATGTTTGTTATGAAAAGCTGATGAGACAATGGGAGGTCTTGTATCGACCTTTGGGCAAATAGCAGCCACTAAAGTATCCTCATGTGTAGACGGGCTAAAGGAACTAATAAGATGGAGGAAGCCATACTCCCTAGAACTTGAAGGACTACCCTGGCTTGAACTTTTTGAGTGTTTAGCAAGGATCTGACTTGACTGCATAGAGACTCTACTCTTTCTGTTGTTAGTCTTGCTGACATGGTGGTTGTGTCTATTTCTGAGCCTAAGAATACAATGTGTTACGAATGAGATAAGGCTGATTTTTTTAGGTTAACTGTAATGCCTAAACTGGTGCACAAGGATAGAGTCTCGTCCGTGGTTCTGACAAGTTGATGCTTGGTGGTAGCAGTGAGGAGCCAGTCGTCTAGGTACAGAAACACCTGGAATCCTTGACATCTCAGGTGAGCCATTACCACTGCCATGCATTTGGTGAACACTCTGGGGGCTGTAGTGAGACCAAAAGGCTGTGTTCAGAACTGAAAATGACTGGCTCCCAGCTGGAAGCATGTCTCCTGGAGCGCCTGTCCATTTTGATGTGGCAGTACACATCCTGGAGATTTATTGAGCACATCCAATTGTCTTTCCCGATAAAAGTGAATATCAACTGCAGAGTGATCATTTGGAACTTCAATTTCTTTACGGACTTGTTGAGCCTGCTGAGATCTAGAACTGATCTCCAGTCCCCTGTTTTTTATGGAACTAAAAAGAATCGAGAGTAAGTTCTGGATTCTATTTGCTCTGTGGGGACTTCTTGGATGACTCTTTTTTTGCAGCAACGAGATGACCTCTGATGTTGCACTGTCTAGTTGAATGGGTGGCATGTCTGGTAGAGACCGGTTTGTTGGGGGTTTGGAAACAAAGGGGCTCAGATAACCTCTGGATATTATGGTGTGTACACAACGATCTTGCGAGATGCTTAGCCAGGCACTTGGGTACAATGATAGATGACCCCCGACTGCCTCCAGAGACGGACAGTTGGGCAACCCCTCAGGGGTGATGAAAGGGATTATCAGAGAAGGTTTCTCTATCTCCCTGATGTTGTGGACTTCCTCTGCCATGAGGGCAGTGTCTTCCATTACATCTTCTCCCTCTGCCTCTAAAGGAGGTTTGACCTTGTGCCTGAGGGAAACCTTTTTGGGATTTACAGAATCACATTTTTCCTCCTGTATTACCCTTGGGATAGGGTCTAGATGGGAGGGAGAAACAGACTCTGACAGCAGAAAAGGTTTTCCCTTCCTGCGCGCACCTGGTCAAAGTCTCTTTAACCTTGGGTCCAAAAAGTGATGAACCATCAAAGGGGATGTTAGTGAAGGAAGACTTATAGGATTCTGAGAAATTACAAAGACACATCCAAGAATTTCTCCTGAGGGATATTCCTGCTGTGGCTGCCCTACTTGCTCCATCTGCTGCATATGATATCAGCCTCATGGAAGAGTTAGCTATCAATGTAAGGGTGGAGAGCTGCGCAAAAACCTTATCCATGGATCACAGAGCTACTGAACTCTGGAGGGTATCTCCCAACTCCTTCAGGAGATCCCTCTGAAAATGAGTAAAATGGGTAAGGTAATTCAGCGATTTTAGTGTAAATGCCGCTGAAAAGAAGGTATGCTTCCCATACCTATCCATCGTCCTGGACTCCTTGTTAGGAGGATGGATATTACAAGATGTTTTGGATAACTCCTTCTTGGTGGCTGCTGCTATCACCATAGCATCAATGGGAACTCTTTTGCTAAGAAAAGTCTTATCTTCAGGTTCTGTCATGAATTTATTTGGCCTTCACGGGATGGGCTCCACTGAGTCTGAGGAGGTCCATGCTTTCCGCGATATGACCTCTAAGAGTTGGTCATAAGGCGGTGTCACCCAGGAGGTGGAAGGTCAGGAACCAAAGGCCTCAAGATACACTGATTCATCGTCAGTAGTATTAGAGGTCTTCCAGTCACCCCTCTGTCTAAGGATTTCTAGGATGTCAGAAAAGAGACATCCTCAGAGGGGGATCTAGGGGACCCTTCTGATTCCTCCAAATAAGTATCAGAAGTGACAGACTGAAGTGAGTCAGCATGCTTTCTCTTACGTAGTCTCTTCTGAGGGAGCTCTCCAGTGGGATAATCTGGGGAGGTCTCGGAAGAGGGGGCACCTCCAATGGGGGCTGCTTGGGCCTCTGGTTCCTTACACTGTGGGGGTGGCAGGGGGAAGGCATTGCTGCCTGCTGCTGGTGGGACACTAGTTCCAAAGGTATGGCTTTAGCAAAAGATAAAGCCTTCTCTATAGCTTTGAAAGTCTCCCCCCCTGCTCTAAAGAAGACCTCCACTCTGAGGAGATGGATGGTTGGCTCTGAGCAAGAGGGAATGGCTCTGAAGCAGATGTGGGAGCCGAGCTGAGTTGAGCTGAAGCATGAGAGGGAGGGTCGGTTCCGAAGAAAACCCAGGGTAACTGTCCCCCTTGGAGTCAACTCAAGAGCGTCAGCTCCCAGATCCCTCAGCTCCAGACTGAGCCACCAAGGATAGAGTAATCAGTTCTGAGGAAGCGGGAAGGATCCCTGGAACTGACAGATCCAAGACTGAAGAACCTGAAGTGATGAGCTCTGAGAGCAAAGCAGTCAGAGGAGAAACAGTGGCATGTAAAAGGGTTGGCTCCAAAGACTTTGGGTCCGGAGGGGGCCAATTTCTTTGCCAGAGCTGGATCTGAAAGCAACCTCTTCACCACCTGCTCGATGTCCTCATCTGAGAATGTCCTGGAGGATCTGGTGGAGACAGAAGAAGATCTCCTTCTCTCAAAAACAGGAGATCTAAGGTAGGTAACACCAGATCAATATAAGATAAATGTCTCGGTTCTGAAGGTTGCCTCAGCACCCAGGAGGCCTACAGTACCAATGTGAAAGAAGCTGAATCGGAGCCAAAACTCCTTGGCTCCAACGCTTTGGTCTTTTTTGATGGCTCCGAAGCTGGGACTGAAGATTTCTATTTTGAAGACTTAGGAGCTGCCTGACTGAGTTCCAGTTGTTCCTGGAAGGAACTGGTCATAAGACCCCTATCAATTAGTTTTCATTTCCTTTCATTCAGGACCCTGGTTCTAAATGCATGGCAAAAGGTACAAGGCTCTTGCAAATGAGATTCACCAAAACAGTACACGCAACTGGTGTGACTGTCTGTCAAAGACATTTTCTGTGAGCATTTATCACGCTTTTTAAACACCGAAGGGCGATGGTCCTTATGCTTTCTACCTTTTCTTTAGATGTTCTGACTGAAAACTATAGTATAACTATAGAATGCAACAATAATAACTAACTACTAACAATAAGATAGTGAAAGAAAGAAAGGAGTTATATAAACTTTTTTTTTTTTATATAAGACACACGCTCAGGGAGGAAAGGCCCTCTAACTTAAATGGGCACTATGGCCCTCTAACTTAAATGGGCCATACAATCCTAAGGGGAAAAATAGGGGTCAGAAACTCACAAAACAGTCACAGAAGAGATTAACAGTAATAAAGACTGTGATAGAATATGAAAAGTTGAGAAAAAGGACTAGATTTAATAAATAAACTGTTACTTAGCTAACGAGCCAGTAAGACACAACCTCGAAGCATTCACGGCAAACGAGATCTGGGGAATTGCTGTGAGGCACTATGGGATAGGGGTTAGCCTCGAGTCAGTAAAAGCTCTCGAGCTTCAGTATCGGCTGAGTCAAAGCCAAATATCAGCTCCAAACCCATCCAGCAAGAATTACAGTGAGATAGGACTACATAACATGTACATTTTGCCAGTGGCAGATAAAAATTAACTTTGGGCTGTTTTCAAATCATAGGCCCCTTGAACACGAAACATACACGTGCTCTTTGATACACCTTTCTGACTGTATTAAATTATATTCCTTGTACAATACAGTACAGTTGTTAGAGGCATGTTTAATTTATTGTTTTGAACATTTTTCCAGTAAACAATGAAACAAAATGCATGCACCAATGACAAAACTGCCCAGTTCAGAACATTTCCATCAAAAAAAGTCTACTCAAACTTCTACAGTCCACCAGTATCAGTAAATATGTACAATCTCTGAAATAGTAAAAGTCATCTAAATAATTCCACACTAAAAAAAATCTGTAATTAATGAAGAGGTTGCTGCTAGCAAACAACTTTATATGTCATTGTTTCATCTACAAATAAAGTGCTTGTTGCCCTTGAGGAATAAATTGTCTATGTTGAATTAAAAAAATGATAAGCTAGTAATATCGAAATAGGGAATGGATAGCAAACTGATAACAGGTTCATAGTTACTAGGTATCATCACCAAAAAGGACTGCAGCATCCACCCCCTTTACAACCCAGTACAATATTAGCAATGCATCTACCTACTGTGGGAGTAGAACCCACAGCCTTTTGCATCAAAAGACTGTACACTACCTGTTGTGCTATTAACAATGCAAGCAGATTCACCATAAGCAGCACTAAACTTTTGTTCCTCTGCAGCTCTCAGCTCCTTGTAAAATCTACTCAACACTCTGCTGTATCTCTAAACTTTACAGCACAAGAAATCTGGAAAAAGCCGAAATTTATTGGGGGGGGGGGCAAAAGCCCAAAAACCAGGGACACATTTTAAACATTGCTTGTATAACATTGGAATGCTGCTAGCATAAAATGCTGTGTTATTACCATACATTTAACTGCCAAGTCTTGAACCCAGGGGACCCTGTGCAAAACAGTCAGAGCAACATACCACTATGCCAAAGCAGCAGTTTTGTGAAAGAGAGGAATACTGAAACTCAAATGGCTACCATTTAGTGAATTCAGTTCTCACCATAGTTGTCAACCTCTTAGCACAAAACACCTGAACAAAGCCAATAATGGGGGAATACAGCTCCCAAACATATTCAGTGAATTCAGTTCTCATCATAGCTCTCAACCTCTTAGCAAAAAACACATGGACAAAGCCATTAATGGGGGAATACAGCCCCCAAACATATTCAGCGAATTCATTTCTCACCATAGCTCTCAACCTTAGCACAAAATACCTGGATGAAGCCAATAATGGAGGAGTACAGTCCCAAAAATAAGGACAAATTTCAAATATCCATGTTATAAACTTAGAAAATTGCTAGAATAAAAGGTTTTGTGTTACCATGTACTTTCTGAAGACTATGAAGTCTGAAATTCAAATGCCTGTTATTTTTAATCATTTGTTAACCAGGAAACTAGTCTGAATTAGAACAAAAGCCAATTTTCAGCAGAGCAGGGAGAAACACTCCAGACACGTCTTTGTAAGATGGGAGGATATGCAGACTCCACATAGAAGGCACCCCAGCCAAGACTCAAACCAGAGAACCTATAGCTGTCAGGCAACAATGGTACCAGTGCACCACTACACTACTGACTTTGCAAGAAAAAATGAAGATACAGAAACCACAGATTTTATGAGGAACAGAACAAATATGAGGCAAAAATCTGCAATTTTTTCTTTATAAATGGTGGTGGGTAGGGAATTCAGGCCCATGTCACCTGCACAAAAGGTACAGGGTTCAAGCATGAGTATTCTCTACCCACCACCATGTGTTCTCTCTAGCCACCAGTAAATAGCAACTGGGGCATTTCACACACACACACACACTCCTTGGCAGCAGCTAGATCTAGTCCTGAAGCTGTGCAAGGCTAATGGCTGGTTTCTGTTCTCCTGGCATGTAAGAGTAGGTTGAAGGCTCCAGCCTGTCTCCAGTGTTCTTCCATTCTGTGCTGTTGTCACCACACAGACTTCTGGGCTGCAGGGCAGAGATGCCTTTTACCTTTATCCAGACTGCCTAACACAGCAGTCTGGAGTTCTGTGAGCATCAGGAACTCCATGCATGCATGCGTGGAGGTCCTGGTACTTGCAATATTTTTATCTTCTTTTCTTCCTTCTTTCTACAGGTGGGGGAGCTGGAGTCCTGCAGTCCTATAGCATGAGCCTCCCCCACCCCCGAATGGATTAGGTGAAGAAGGGATAGGCTTTCCTATAGCTCTATGTGCTCTCTCTATACCATTTGACAAACCTTCCTTTAGGTGTAATATTTCAGGAATACAGGAGTTTAGGAATAAAATGATGTCTTCACCTTCAGCTTTTTCTGGAAGTCCAAATATTCTTATGTTTGTTCTCCTTTCCCTGTTCTCCAGGTCATCTATTTTATTGATTAACCAGTTATTCTACTGTAGAAGGAATTCACACTGAAACTCATCTTCCTTAAGTCTCCCATCTATGTAATTTAGTGAAGTTTCAATGTCCCAGAGTTTAGATTGTTGCTACTGCAGTATTTCTTTAAGGACATCAGTCTGTTTTTGGCAATTATACTTTAGGTTTTTTAGATTGTATGTAAATCTATCCATTTTAAGAGATAGTTCAAGTAGAGTGGCAGACATCAATTGGATTTCCTTTTTCAGTGAAGTTTCAGAGGGAGAAGATTTTGAGTTGCTCATTGCCACACAGAAGAAGTAATCTCCAGATTTTTTGACAGGGAAATTTCAATGAAAACACACCAAAATTGATATTCTTGTAGATTGAAGGTTCCTCAATAAGAATTTTCTACATTTCATCAAAAAAAAAAAAAGATTATTTTCCTGTACTCTAGTACTAGATTGTGGAGCTCATAAAAGTTGCTGCTACCAGTTAGCTATCTAGGCTCCGCCCCCGTGATGCTGAGTATTGATAACATAGTAAGATGCTGGTCAGCTAATTGAGAACACTTAAGTGCTGATGAACCTTCTAGCAGATATATGAACCATGTAAGATAACTGCTACTCACGCATGAGTCCCTGATATCTGGATTTGTCCATGGCTGGAATAGGTATGCCATTGTTTGAGACAAACAAAAAGAGCAAGGATTTCTTCTTAGGCAGGGGCCCAAGAACAAACTGCATGGTTTCAGGCCTCTTGTGTTGAAATTCTTCAGTAAAAGACCATTGCCACCTAATAGGCCTACAGAGAAGAGATGACTTTCTGTAAAACAAGCTGAGTTTATCTGTCCTAGAGGAAACACTTCCTATGGCAGTCAGCAGTTTGCATATAGTGTGGAGTTACCTCTGGAAAGCTGTACTGAAATCACAGATAGTGAAAAAAAAAGCTAAAGCAGCTGTGACCAGTACTTGAGGAATTCCCATCTGTAAAAGGTTACGTCCTGGTAGGCAGAATCACAGTAGACAAACTGAGTGAGTTAATAGCTTTGAAACCACATCAGGCCCTGGGGTGAATGCTTGTAAACTCATTCTATCTAACAGAAAGGAATGCCCATATCAAAACCCTTCCCTTTTATTTTGTCTACACAGAAGGTGAAGTGGAGAATCAGAATGAGCTCTTTCAGTGTGCTGTTATAAAGAACGTGCAAAATAAAGGTGCTGCATTTTGCCAAAACTGAGCTGGTTATGTGAAGTCATATGAATTATGCTTGGTTGAGGTACTGTCATGATTCCTGACTCATTTTCTCCATGATCTAACATTGATTTTGCTCACATGAGAGATTTCTTTGCTATGCTAAGGTAACCCCCAAATGCTGGACAAAACTATCTTCTGTGAGGTGCACTACTCCTTGTATGTTAGTAGCACTGCAGACCATAGACAAGGCCTACTCCCTGCAATTCTTTCTGCAAGGACTTACTCTGCCACTTGCTTGCCAAACCCTGTCTGCTGGCTGTGTTACTGCTGCAAGGAACTAAGTATTCAGGAAGTGAACATCACACCCTCCACACTGTGAAGTTTCTTCTTGATTTGTTTTTGACCGTGTATAGGATGGATACTGGGTTTTACTCAGACTTTGAGGGATACCACAGATTTTTCTTTTTGGAAATGGAAAATTCAAACATTTACAGATTTTTCTTTTTGGAAATAGAAAATTCAAACATGTAGATTTATTCATTGAAGTTGGTTAGTGTAATATTGGTCATAAAAAATTAACTTGTGATATTTTAGTAATTGCGTGAGACATTCATGGAATACTTAAATGAAAATTATGTGTTAGGGTATCTGATCTGTAAATATGAGCTCAGCTTGCAAGTAGTGGCAAAATATCAACAGAGTGTTCATTGGCATACATCTACTACAGTGCCATTAATATCACACAACCTTTATGCTTGTGGCTGGCCTTACTTGTTTCACGGAGCAAGTGTTCTGTCATTAGGCTGAGTAATTGATCTCACTAGATAAGGATACACATTCCTATCCTCCACTCATCACCATTTTTACCACATTTCTTTCTGAACTTTCCTAGTAGGTGTGCTGCTAACATTTGGCCTAGGATTCAGAAAGAATACCTTACACTTACTTAACTTGAAATTGCTGCAAGATACAGTTTATGTAATCATGTAAAATCTGATTCAGAGACATGTTTAGCTGCAAAAAAGAAGTCCTCTTTATTGGCTAATTTGCATGTCTCTGAATTGGGTAGATTTACTGCCAGTGCTTACCAGTACTTTCCTATAGTAATTACCACTGGCAGACCATGCATCTCAGAGGCACAGGAACCTTTCTCATGCATTCTCTAATACATGTGCAGAAAATCATACAGACACACACACACACACATGGATACACATACACTTTCAAACATTCTCTCTCTCACACACACACGCACACACACACACACACACACACACACACACACACACACACACACACACACACACACACACACACGCACACACACCACCATGTCTCCTTTGAACTATCTGATAATCCATTACAACACAATTTCTCACACTGAAAATAATGGGAGAATGCATTATTTTTAGCTAAGTTAGTTATCTCAACTGGCTGTTCTAATTTACAAAGCTTGCTTGGATGTATAGATAATTTCCCACAGGTATTTCTAATGGAGAACACGTATAATTAATGATTGCCACTCCCTTGGAATCTTTTGTTAGTATTTAACGTGGCTGTGAAAATGGCCGCTATGTTGATTCTACCAGCTGTGTACAATCACTGTGGTGGGTCTGTCTTGGAATCATCTCATTAAAGCTTACTGCTTGCAGTAGTCCTTTCTGAATCCCAGACATGGTGTCTAATATAGACAGTCCTGGCTTTAATTATAACAATGTCCACATGAGTATTTTTTGTGGGAAAAAATTGTCACAGCTGTACAGTTTACAATTACGGCACCTGTTGCAGACTGGGCTTTGAAATCACAAATTCTCCAGTCCTTATACAGATGTAATATCATCTCTGTAAAAATTTAGAATGCAAACAATGATCGCTAGGTGCAAACTCCTAAGGGCCAGATGCCACTGTGAGTATTAATGAGCCAAAGGTACACTGCAAGTGTGCTCCATAGAGAGCAAGAGGACATTCATCATTTGACTCAGAAAATTTATTTTTGTCTGTCCCTGATATTGTCCAATGCAGGTTAGTCAATTAGTGTGATGAAGAAAAATTTACATTCAGAGACATGGTATAAATTCATTTATAAGCATTTCATTTGCAGCTAATAAACATATCACTGAGTCAAAAATTGTGCTATCAGACTTGACTACATTAGTGTTCTCACTAGAAGCCTCTGCACTGAATTAGAAAAGTCACCCTCCTAAATGCACACTTGTGTGCACTCCCACTCATACACATCAAAACTCCCTCATGTTCAGACACACACACACACACACACACACACACACACACACACTCGTACTTTTAGACATTCCTATCCCACACAAACAAGCTTGTATATACTCACTCACAGTCATGGAAACACTCACCCATGTACTCACATTCATGCTAGAAAACGCATACACATACATGCACACATATATGTGCATGCACACACATACACACATATACAGTTCCAGCATTTGCTACCTTCTATATTGTAACTTCTCAATGTAGAAAAACAGACACACATGGATACAGTCATGCAACCTCATTCATGTCCCTACAGAATGCTCACACATAGAGATACTGAAACATCCCCACCTTGATGGCTTTGCTGGACTAACCTGTACTGGGACCATCCCCATAGGTGTGAATGGGCGACCACTGACTTCCAACAGTGTTACATTTTTCAACCTACCATAAAATTATAATCATTCAGTTGAGTAATTTGGGAACCACAAACATTTCTGGGGTGAGCACATGGCTAATTGTCATCAATCAATCAATGGGACTGCCACTCCTTCTTAGATCAGTGTTCCATATTGCATTAAACTTTCCTGGAAACCAAGGTCAGACTGTGTAAGAAATAACTCATAACTGGGTATGCATGTGTGCATTTACCATTGATTATTCAGCACCCTAGGAACACTCTGATGTGCAAGTCAAAGCTATACGCTTTCACTGCATGAAGTATTGGTTTAATCTTCAGTAAATACACAATGGTCATAAACAGCATGGTTTGTGTACGTAACAGGAAAATGCAGTACCACAAACTGAATTTTTGTTTTGTTTTATTAAGAAAAACAAGTAAGTGTTCTGACCTATGAGAATATTTCAATATAAGCAATGTGGCATTCATGCTTTTTTCTGATAATAAAGACAAAATAATTGAACAGTTCTCTATCAATGCAAATAAAACTAAAAATATTAATTGTATTTTTCCTTATATTTAAAGTTGTCAGCTGCAAAAAAAACTACAGTTAAGCCACTTATAGGTAAAAAGACGGCCACAAAACAGTTCTATATCTTGCAATGTCACCAGGGAATTAATGAAAGTGAACTAGAAGAATGAAAATGTAGCAACTTGTCTTCAGTTAGTTTGACGATATGTGACTCCAAGTAAAAAGCCAAGCCTCTAACTGATGTATTTTATTGGCAGAGTTTATGTAATTCTACTTGACAAATCAACTTTAATTTTTGACAGGGAAGGCTAGGGTAAGTTAACGAAATGTGTGCTTTCATATCTAGGGTAGCTTGTATATGAACACCCAGAAGGGAGAAGGGTTCATAGGATCGTAGGAATTGCAAGACAAGTAATGGCCATTTCCACCTTACCGGTACACATGTTCATGATGTATCTCCCACTTCTAGAAGGACAAAGCAGGTCAGCTGAGGAAAGAAATAAAGATGCCAGTCAAATATTCAAGATTCAGAAAAAGATGTAAGGATGTCACTTTGTTTTAAATGAAAGGGTGATTTGTTCCAGAGAGTGGGTAAACATTGAGTATTATTTCTGTCCCTAAAGCATGCTGTATTTATGTCTTGGTGTCAACTTAAATCCTTAGTTCAAGTGTTTATGGAGGTCTTTGTTTTGGGGAGGTCCTAGAAATAAAAGAAGTGTCAGGCTCTTAATAACACAGAATCCAAAGGATAGATCTCCATATAGGAGTCTATGGGAGACCAGGTATAGTGACTGGACTTTGTGTATCTTGGTAATCAATAGTGTTTAGAGCAGTGATGACTTTAGCGAGTAAACTCTGACATTGTTCAAGCTCTGTGATGGTCTGGATAGGTACTTGCTGAATATAAATAGCTTAAGGAGAGATGAGTATAGCAGGAGGGCAACTTCTTTTGACATAGCTGAGATGCCTTTCAAAATGAGTTGAGCTAGATAACAGTATTTCCTGACCACCGGTTCTGAAGAGCAGTCAAAACAGATGGAGATGTCAAGCCAAGATGCTAAGTTCCCTGACTACAATGTCAGTTTAGAGTGGGGCACTGACAGTGATGTAATTTATAGTCAAGACTTATGAAATGTGAAATTACTTTATTATAAAGAATTTGGCCTATAATTTTTTACTTGTAGGCAAGTGGTGTTTATTGAGTAAACGTCCTAGACAACATGGCATGAGAGGTAGAATTTAAGATTTGAGAGAGGGACATGAGCCCTGTGTAGCTTTCTGACTAAAGGACTTAGTAAAAAGCAGCTCCACGGGTAGAAACACTCAGTCCAGGAATCACAAATGTGATACAACCAGAAATAAAAAGAAATTAAATAACTTTAATGAATAAAAACAGAGGAATTAATCAAGCGCTTTCACTTGGTTCCTACGAGGCTTTATCAAGATACTGCTCAGTGAAAAGTAAAACCATTTTATATCATTATACATACATCAGGTGATCACTTAATCGACCACTCCTGGTGTTAATTATGATAATTAGTTAAAAATTTAAACATTTTTTAAGGTGTCTTTGAAGCATTTTTTAAGGTGTTAAAATATTTGTACTCCCTGCAAGTCAATAATACTGCAATAACACGTTGTTTTAAAAACTATCTAGATACCTTGTGTGTCAAAAAATCTTGTAGAAATAAATACATATAAGTAGTTAATGCAAACCACTAATAATTCATGCAGTGTGTTAAATAACAATTTTTTAAAAGTGCAGATACTAAGAACAAATATTAAAAAATATATACAAATATGCACTTAAAATGTTCTAAATATAAATCCTTATAGTAAAACTTTATAGTAAAATGAAGGACTTCCCAGAAAACACTGCAGTTAGATATGACATGCATGTCATTAGTAGGTTGTTTCCTATCTGTGATGGAGATGTTGTATGGATAAAGGTAAGCAAATGCCTGAAACATGAAATGGATAATAGGGCAGAGGTTATAGAACACACTGAGAAAAGTCATCACCTCAAAATGGCTTTCTCACTCTTGGTTAATTGTAAACCAGACAACTCAACTTTCAAACTGGAATTTTATGATATTTCCATTGATATATCTTCAACATAAAGAAAATTGCTAGTGAATTTTCTGTTTGTATGATAGCATTGATTAAAAGTATTTTTTATTGCTTTTCATTTTTCTCTCCACTTGTGTGGCAATGGGGTAAATACATTTAACTAATGGGATGTCTTGGGTGAACTGCATTATATGGGAGGGATGGAAGCATTTCTACTTGCAAAAACATATTTATTTGCATTTTTCATTAAGGTTAAGCAAAAAGCAGTCTGTTTCATCCATTTGAAGATCTGACTTTTCATCTTGATGAGATACAGTGGAACGGTGTATGAGAAGGACATAAGTTATGGAAGTATTAAGATACAACAGGATAACTAATCCTAATGGAAAAGTACAGACATCCTACTCAAAACCAAGCCGTATTCATTATGACTATCCAGGAAAAAAATATACTGGCATAGGAAAAGATGAGTAAAGCAAACTCATAAGTAAGTATCAGGCTACAGATTTTCCTAGTCTAGAATGCAGTCAAAAGTCAGGCAATAATAAAGGAGATAAAGAGAGACACCTTAGAACCTCAGAACTGATCAAGAACACAGTTCATATGCTCTACAGATTGAAGTAAGTGGTTTATTGGGAGAAGCTGGAGGGGTGTGTAGGGAGACAACCCACTACCACCAAAGCTCCATCATTGTACAATAGTGAGAAAAGAGAAATTTCTCATAAAAGTGACTGACATTCTCACACAATGATCATACCATGCATACATGTTATGCACATAACCTATGAGAGAAAGTAAATTCAATCACTTGTGTTCAAAGAGTTAGATCCCAATCAACTGACATTCAGTAAAGTGTAGATAAGCCACTGTTAAGGCATAGTTAATGAAAAAGATATACTGCTGAGAAAGAACAAGGTTTATAGCAACGAAGAAGTCAGCCATATAAAACAGCTGTGAAACAACAAAATAACCATAATCCAACAACAAAGCCATGGTAATGAATGCAATTTTAATGTCAGTTCACAAACAACAGAGAGGCAGCCTACAATCCCTTTCCAAAAGTTTAAAAAACTTGCGCTGCTACACAGATATACAAACGTGCAGAACTACTGTCTCTATATTGAACTGGATGCTCATTACAAAACGTTTGTTCAGAAAGTAAGAGTATAAACAGCAGCTATTTTACCATTAAAATATAAGGCTCCCTAAATACCATCAGGAATCTTCCCTTTTCTATAAAGTGAATGTAAGCAATATTAAATATATAAAAAGGTAACTAGTAGTATACTTTGCCAGCAATTAACTATGGAAATAAATCCCTCAATGCAAGCAGAACCAAAGATCAATCAAAACATACAAGGAGAAATAAATCAAACTTTACCTCTTGTGTAAAATGTGCAACATTGACTTCTTAAGGCATCGAACTTCATCCATCGTCAAAACAATTATCACAGTAGGACCTTAATGTATTTGTAAAAGAAGGACTTTTGATTTAAGTTGAACTGTCAGAAGAAATGTGCGACTATACATTCCAGGACTAAATTATACAATCACAAATTCATTTCTGGTTTAAATTAACTTCAAGTAAACAAATTTTGTCGTGTAAAACAGTGAACATATGGTTTGTATTTTCAGACTCCTAAGCATTTTTGCTCTATACTCTTACAGTTACACAATGCATGGACATAAACATATCCCTGGTTTCAGAAACAATTTATGCTTAGGCAACATAGTACACTTAGTTACAACTCCTCTGTGAATGCTTAGGAACATTTTGTGATGATTTGCTCAAAACATAAACCACCTGGAAATGCAGAGGATAATATGAAAAAGCATTATTTATACAGAAATTAGGAAACCATTTCTTAAACAAGATTTAAAATACTTATTTAAGGGAATCATATCTTTAAAATTCAGATAAATCAAAATGATGCATTTCCTGAGGTTCTCAGAGATTTCAGGATGATAACTAAATCTGATAATGGAGAATTTCATTTCAGTGATATAAGAAAGATAATCAGTGCTAAAGGCCAGATTAAAGAAAATGTTTTTAGTAAGGTGTTGTGACACATCTGTTGACATTCACAATGCATCAGAGAGTCTGTCTTAGTGCCTGCACAGGGGCATGCATACTAACTGTACAATTATAACTTTAACAACATTGCCAAATACTTTAGCCAAAAATAAAGGTGCAGTGCAGTATACTTGACAGTCAGAATTAAACTTAGAATAAATAATGTATCATGAGTCTTTTTAAACAAAATAAATTTTGTTTTTTAACTTCCACTTGGATTCAGTATTCTTGCACAGAATTGCTGAAGGCACTGGAGCGATGATCCAACTGGGTATCCTTTTATTGTGAAGTTCAGAATTAAGGATGGATGAGAATTCCAGAAAGTGCAAACTCACTTAAACAAAGATGTTCTCATTTTTCAGAAATGCAGTGCAGTAGACAAAAGGGTGGCATTCTGTAACTTGCTACATTATTTTGTTGGCCAGGCAGCATCATCACATACGTATCATCAACGCACTTGAGCACTGTGCCAGATTCACACTTTTGGTGAAAACATTTTCATCAATGATTTTATGTACCATTCATCAACATATTCTGTGTCTCACAGGCTGTGGCTTGTGAGTCACTCACACAAGCCATTGTAACATACACAGTAGCAGACAGTCAGAAAAAGTCGCCCCAACATTAGGTGCAGCAACTGCTGCAATTTGACAAATGTATGACTGGCATTAGAGCCGTTGAAATTTTTTTTTTTCCATACCATTGCTTTGAAACTACCTTCAACAATGTGTTATAATCACATTACTTTCTGCTGGAATCACTTGTAATGTTAGTCTAGTGAGCTTTTCCAGTACTCTGTGGCTATTTAGTGGCTAGAGCATTGAGCTGCTCAGAGTTGCTAAGAGTTAGTAATGACAGATGCAGGATGAATATGTGCCTCATAATGAGACAGTAATGGTTGCATTTTAACAGGAAGACAATACTGAATGCTTAAGCATGCTTACAGCCATGTGTAATTTTGGATAGTCAGTTTGTGAGGATTTCCACTTAATATAATATAGGTAAGATGCATTTTGGCCACCTTTACTGTAGCTGGATGCATGAAGCATGATTTGCATTATCATATGTAGTTTCTGAGTTATGGCTACTGTCCTCTACTGTCAAATGTGATGCAGTGATAACACACTGTACATAATATAAGGCTGTATTGCATACTTTACAGGAGATAGTCTTCTCTTACAGATGGACCATTGTGGTGTTATTGTTGGTATGCAGAAATTACATTTCAAAGGCT
>NC_056737.1:1523819213-1523821713 GCF_019279795.1 Protopterus annectens | reverse complement strand
ATTATATGTGGAGGGGATGTTATTTTCATGTGATTTGTACAGTCAGATGTTATGAAATTTAATGTTATGGGTTTTAGATGTAATGTTATGAAATTAGATGTCATGGGTTTTAGATGTTTTGAAGAGGACCCGTATATATATATATATATATATATATATATATATATATATATATATATATAGATAGATATATATATAGACATAATTGACATAATTAGCAGCAAAGGATGAGAAACACAGGTGCAAAATCCAGTAAAATACTGTTTATTGGTAAGCGCTTTTGTCAGGTTTAAAATCACCAAACTTCTTCAGACACCATTTTACAAACATGCCCAAACATTTATACTAGTGTAATAGCTACCAGCAGCCAATGGTATCAAATAAACACCCCCACATGATTCATTTAAAAATTCAGGAACCTACAAGTTTAAAAATACATGTTCCTTAAAGAAACATTCACAGCACTATTAATGTTGCATTATTATATCCATCTACCATTTGAATTTATACATTTCACCAAGTTTCTAGTTTCTACTGATAAAGAATGAAATTCTATCTATCTTTGGGCATGTTTGTAAAATGGTGTCTGAAGAAGATTGGTGATTTTAAACCTGGTGAAAGTGCTTACCAATAAACTGTATTTTCCTGGATTTTGCACCTGTCGTTCTATCTTTCGCTGCTAATGTTTTGCTCTTCTGGTTGGTGAAATTTTGCTTTTCATAACTGACATAATTCCATGTCTTACATTGCATATGCTACAAGTTACAAAAAAAAAATTTGTTCCCAAGCCACATCTGCTGTTTATAAAATTAAGCTTATCCTCTATTTTGAATATGATCTTTGCTGCCTGACCCATTAATTAACAAATGAGCTATATCCATTATCTGACAGCAACACTCTAATCATTTGTATTCCAGCACAAAAGGTGAAACTTTACTTCATTACATTTGGCACTGCTGAGTGGATATGACTAAAAGAACCTTTTTTGTTTTTTTTTTCACCAAAGAGTTACTGTACATTCTCAACCTTAGCCATGGAAATGGGGGGGGGGGGGGGGCTTTATCCAGTACTCCACAGTGACTCAAATTAGAAGAAAATAAAATCCAGATGAAATAATTTTCTCCATGATGCATTTGTTAGTCAATACAAGGGACCCTGCTTGTATTGAATGACGGTGCTGCAGCCTTCTTTATGGGATGCAGACAGCTTCATAAAATTTAAGAGATTGAAAAAGACAATTTGAAATACTACATTAAAAATGCATTTTCATTTCTAACAAGAAGGCAAATGGAGCAGTTGTATTAGCAATGAGCAAGGCATCAGAGGCACTCTGCCAGATTCTAGAATATAACTCACCAGATGATACAAATATTAGGTCTTGAAGTAGAGACAGAAAGATGAACACTTGTCGTAAGTAGTGCCATCAACAACCAGCTCACCAGTCCACAGGCCATTAAAGCTAAATAAAAGGGTACCCCACAGAAGTTGCATTGCCTCACACAGCCTCTGATGAAGAAGAAAGAAAAATCCTTCATAGATGAAGTAAGAGCAGCACTAATGAAAATGAAGTAGGGAACTGGCAGGCTTAAACGAGGTCATGGCAGATATGATCGAGATGCTGGGTGAGTTTTGAAAGAAAAGGCTCCAGAGAGGACTCATAGCAGCATGGAGAGAAAGGTGTATCCAAGATGACTGGAGAATAAGCATACTAGTGCCAGTTTGTATAAAAACAAAGGGGACATTGACAACTGTAGGCAGTACAGAGGTATCAAATTCCTGATACACCGCATGAAAGTGCTAACTAGGGTGATTAATAAATGAATACAAAGAAAGTAAGATGGGAAATGGGCAGCTCAGATTCAACTCAGATTCAACTCAGGATTCAGCAAAACCAACTCAATGTTTGCAGTGAGACAGATAGTTGAGAAGAAGATAGAGATGAGGAAAGAGTCTAACTGGGCATCCTTAGACTTGAAAAAAATCAAATGACAAGGTCCCATGAAAGCTGATTTAGGCAGTCTTTTAATGATTTAAAGTCCTGGAAACACTGGAATAATTAGGACTCATTGACATAAGTACAAACAGAGAAGTTCTCAGTGGGTATGGGTGTGCATCAATGTTCAGTTCTGTGCTCATTGCTGTTCACTCTGATGACAGAATATTAGCAAACAGGTAGGGGACAGATCAACAAAGTTGCTCTATGCAGACAGTGTAGCATTACATGCAGACTCCGAACAAGAATGTCAGCAAATGATTGTGGAATTAAATGCAAAATTGATGGTACATGGAATGAAACCCAGTTTTTCAGTACAGATAAGACAGTTGTTATGGTGGCAAACTTAGGAAATCAGAAGAAGCTGACACTTGAGCTGGAAGGGAGAGCAGTGGACCACACTGACAGCTCTAAGTATCTGGGAGAAACAGATGAGGAGAAGGGAAGATTGAATGAGGAGGTCAAAGGTAGAATCAGATAGGCTATAACCAAATGACACATTGTGAC
>NC_056737.1:1523814213-1523816713 GCF_019279795.1 Protopterus annectens | reverse complement strand
CTTTTTTTTCTCTTTCATGTTGTTATCTCTTACAAGGCCATAAGTATTATGTACAGACTAAATAAATGAAAAATTATAATCAGATTATACTTTTTGAAATATAATTTGCTAATATAAATGATACATGCCAATAACATACATATACTCTCTATACACCTTGTCCAAGGTTATTCTACTAAACCAGCATAATATTCACAGGCATCAGAGGAATTTACTAAAGAAAAGAGTAAAATAAAATATGATCTAAAAGTGCAAGAAAAATTGGTATTTACTTATTATCGCAACCAGATTTCGAAGGTGCCCTAAGTGGTGAAGTTCTACCGATAGTACTTCATGTTACAGTGAAATGGGGTATGTGTATGGCAAAATACTTTTTTATATCACTTAGCTTCTGAAACAGGACCGGGAATAATGGAAACATTCCTTTTCCTGGGTAGCACCCTTTACCGCTGTGAGTGAAGTATTTTGCTTATTAATGTTCTTGGACTTATTTTATTAACTATGACTTACTTTTGCTAGGTTACTGAGTTTCTTTTACAATGCTGCTAGTTCATACTGTATGTAATTTAAGGTTATGGTTGCATACTGTAAGAGTAGGAAGACTGGAGATTACTTGATTGTGTAGACCAGAAAATAACAGATATTGACAACAGTCCAAACATGAGAAGAGGCCAGAGTTCCATATTACAATAGCAAATGTACTTAATAATTATGGCAGATGCTTACTTCCATGGATTTTATTTGGAGTGCTGTTTCAGTGTGCATGTCATACCAACATCTTCTCTACTACAATGCAGTGGGCCTCTAGCTTTTTAATGTCAAATACATGAATAATATCACCACTACAAGCAACATTACTTGGTTTACAGGTAGTGTGACAAAAAATGCATGCTGTTATTTAGTGACATTAACCGTCAATGATGACACTGAAAGCACAGAATTTGCAAGGAATACATTACATATATGAAGCAGAAATCTGGAGACTTGAGAGGTTTTAGTGTTGCCAAGTGCATTCAAGCCCCTGGAGACCCACACATTTTCAAAAAAAGGATGGTAAATACGGACTCCCGGAAACAACAGTAGCTGATTCTAAAGTCATTCATCTGTTGTGCTCTGTTGTTTCCAAATAATGATTCACATTTGTGAAAACTGACTCACAAACTAGGGACAGAATTTAAACATTGCTCTTCGAAACTATGTACAAACTGGAGAAATTGCTACTTATGCATTATCGACTGGTTTGCAATCTGATTGCGGTAATAAGTAAGTACCGAAAAATCTTATTGAAATGCCATTCATCTTTTTTGTCATAGCTGATATTGTATGGTTGCATCCATGTGTTGTACACTATCAAACTTGTTTTCTCTTTCTCTCTCTCCCTCTCTTCTTCTGGCTATCTGTCCACATGAATACACACAATTCCCTACTCCATGTACACACCCAATCATAAATAAATGCATGTACACAACGCATGCCTGCGTACGCGTACACACACACACACACACACACACACACACACACACACACACACACACACACACACACACACACACACACACGCACATGCATACTTGTGAAAATAGATTTCAGAAAGACAATCATCTAATGCATATTTCCTACCAAAACATTCATCTGAATCAAATGTTATGACTAGTGGTTCCAGCCAAGGAGCCCTCAGCTGCTACTACAGAATCTTTAGAAACAGCAAATGAATTCTATGGAGCATTTGAGGCAGACATGCTGCAGATATCAGACCCAAACTACTGCCAAATGCTTAAAGCACTGCTTGCAGCACATCAGGTCCTTTGAGTAAAGTTTCCAAGCTTATTTAAATGTTTTGGCAAGCTATTTTTCCTGACCAAAGCCTACGGCAGAGTGAAGAAGTCTCCTGAGACATGTTAAATGCCTTTTATTGTACTGCTGACAGGTCTGTGTCAGAAGTTCCAAGTACTGCGAATATTTAAGTAGTTTCTATTTCAAAAGGAAATTCTCCATTCGTATGTAGTGTCTTTATGATAATTTGACAGTTAATGATGTTTTCTGGATGAATAATAACACTTGCAAATTTGAGAACTAGGAAGACAATCTAGAATATAATTACAGAGATTAAAAATTCTGATTATAGCTCTAATTTAGGATGAAGCAGTATTCAATTTATAGCAACATCAGGAATTTCAAATTAAACAAGTGGTTATTAATGAAGGGAAGCTAAAGCAATCCGTTCTTTCTGAATGTACCTGTGTCATTCATATGCACATATGCTAACTTTCTTCTTGCTATTTGCTACATAGCCAACAGACACAACTACAGTACAAAATATTGAAAGCAAATATGACTGAAAACTTCATTTAGTGAAAAACACTGAAATCACAAAATATCAAAAGCACATCTAAGTAAATACCCAAATGACTGAATGCAGGAGTGTGCAGGATAAAGTTTGACTGAAAAAGTTACAGTGACTGGTTCGTATGTGAGACTGTTCGCAGCTTACAGTCAAGGT
>NC_056737.1:1523784213-1523809213 GCF_019279795.1 Protopterus annectens | reverse complement strand
TCAGGGGCTGTAGAGAAATAAATGGGAATGTGTTGGACATTTGCGTGGTAAACAGTGAGAGTTTACATGTGGAAGTAACCCACAGTTTATTTAATGTACATAAGTGGTTCCATATACCTCACTTTGGCCTCCTAGTAGACAAGCAGGTTGGGGATTTTTCTATTGCTCACCATTACAGGGAATGTCAGGAGTATTTGTGAGTTCCTATGTCTATCTGGCCCAGGCCTTTGCCTTAGAAGTGAGGTCCTTGGAAACTCTTGTCAAAGAACCTGGCCATGTAGTGTTGATCGAGGATGTAAAGAAAGATGATTGTCTCCTCAGCACACCATATTTATGTTCCATACACAAACCTCAGATGCCATACTAGCAGCTGTAGTAATATACAAAGAGAGAAATTGCTGAAAATTTTTGATCTCACCCATTTCCATATTTGCAAGCAGAGATATAATTGATGTCAGCTCATTTGCATGAGATAGTGGAATAGCTCAATATAGGTAGTGTATATAGTGTTCAAATATCATAGTTAGAGGTGTGAAACATGGCAGCCTAGCTTCTTGTAATATGTTGTAATGAACAATACATTACAGTGACTCCACTCTCAGTCAGTGTTGTAGTTAGGGGAACGAGAGGGGCAGTCTGCCCCTGGCAGCAATTTTTTTTTTTTTTTTTTTGCTTCACTTGCCGAGGGACTATCACATTTACTTTGGAAAATGGATATCAATTCACATTCCATTATCCTGTCAGTGTCTCAGGTTAACAGTACTGATAATGCACATGTCCCTCATGATTTCTGTACTCATCCCTGTTTCTGTTTAGATTTGGCCCTGATTTGTTGAGAGCAATATTTGAAAGTCAAGACCCTTTAAACATGAAACTGTGAGGAATGCAGACTTTTTAAGACCCAAAATGAGGAATGAGGTACACTTGAGAGCTATGGCTTTAACTTTTATCACTAGTTCTTTCGCAAAAAAGTTGGCAGGTACATAGCTATTTTGTATCTGTGGGGGAAACTGCATTATAAGTCAAAAAAGTGAACCAAGTGATGAAGTGGAGTCAGCAGACCAATATCTAAGTAGAGAAGAAAAAGCAGGCTCCACAACGCTGTACAAACTTTTAATAAAAAACAAAGCTTTCAGACAAATAAGTCCTTCTTCAGTGTTCATAAAATTCATAGTAAGAACTAACATCTTTTATACTAATAAATTCAAACCATATGACACAGCCCTAACCTATCAAACATTAACAATTAAACTATCAATTAATAGATTTAAAAATTCTTAAAGCAGTTCTTCTTCTTCTTTCAGCTTTTCCCAGTTAGGGGTCGTCACAGCGGAACTCCAGTCCGCTAATGATTGGCAATCAATTTTTATGGTGCCAAGGTGCCAGCCCAATGCCCAACCTTCAATGAAGGCATGCCCATTCATGCATGTCTTTCGAACACCACTCAACCGCGGGGAGGACATGCAGACTCCACACAGTAGGCACTCCAGCCGAAAATCGAACAGGAGAACCTCTTGCTGTGAGGCGACAATGCTACTGCTGCACCACCGTGGCTTAGAAAATTCTTAAAGCAGTATTTCATAAAAACATATATCATCACATAAGAGCTTCAGTTTATACAAAGATTCTTATTACTTAGTGGATTTGCTGTTGCTTCCTTCTTAATATGGGTTTCAATGTTATTTGCTTATTCAAACCAAGGTAGAAATCTGTTTGTAAGTGGATAATCCACTCATATTCCTTAGTATCCAACCTATTTATCAGATCACCACGTCTAATATTTGATGTTAAAACATCTGTCACACGAAACATGAATTGATGTAAGTCATCATTCTCTTGTATATACTGGGCTAAGGAGTTGGTGGCAACCTTTCTATGTATCTCTGACATGCTCTACAATCCAATCTCGTAGCCTTCTTGCAAATTTACCAACATAAAAGCAAGGGCACCATTGGCATACAGCCAGATAAATCACATATAGCTGTACAATGAAATACAAATTTCCTACCACTTAAAAGATGAATGAAATCAGTAAATTCGATTATACTAGATCAACATGAACAGTTGTAAAAGGGATAAGTACTTTTCTTGCTGTAAGTAATAGAGTTTACCCTATTTAAACTGAAATCCTTATAGCATAGACATTTTTTCAAACTATCACAATTTTTATATGTGAAAACTGGTTTATCAGGAAGCCATTTTTCATGGCCAGGATTTCTACCCTGGTTTGACTAAGCAGAAAACATTGAAACCCATATTAAGAAGGAAGCAACAGCAAATCCTATAAGTAATAAGAATTTTTGTATAAGCTGAAGCTCTTATGTGATGCTATATGTTTTTTTATGAAATACTGCTTTAAGAATTTTTAAATCTATGAATTGATAGTTTAATTGTTAATATTTGGTAGGTTATGGCTGTGTCATGTGGTTTGAGTTTATTAGTATAAAAGATGTTAGTTCTTACTATGAATTTTATGAACACTGAAGAAGGACTTATTTGTCTGAAAGCTTTATTTATTAAAAGTTTGTACAGCATTGTGGAGCCTGCTTTTTCTTCTCTATTGGGAAACTGCATTATAACCAACACATGACAAGAGCTCCAGCTGTGTTTTGTAAGAGAAAGAAATGAAGCAATCCACAGATGCCCATCACAAATTCCAACACCCCCATAATTAGTAGACTGTACTCCAGTGACAGATCTCCTAGAGACAACCTAACCCCAACACTTTTACATACAGTTGTTTGATTGGTTGTTGGTGTTGTGTGTTTTGTTGGATGGGTATGATACTAGTGAGATGGTGATGAAACTGTGCCTATACAAAAAACACCAGGAACCATTTGAAAGCCAGAAGTTACTTGTTTTCAGTCTGAAAAGGGAGATGGTAGGGATCATTAAGAAACAGATCCTGCAGCACCTCTCCAGTTAAGCACCGACAGTGCTGGGGAATAGAGAGCATTGTTTTTCTCATCCCCGAAACACGGACCCCAGCCTCTTGATTATTGTGAAAGTTAGTAAATAATGGCCTTCTTGGCCCAACCCTGTTTCCATGGGGTGACATATACATCATTTAAGGGTATTAAATGTTAACACTGTGTCTAGTGATATAATTAAGGATCTCAAATGCAAACTAAATGGATATGCCCTAAAAGGCAGCCAGTGGCCTGAATAAATAAAAAGCAGCAGTGCTGTGGTAATGACCTGTATGTGTACTTGTTTTCTTAGTCTTATGAAAGAGTTTTCTTCATATGGCATCATGAACATTATGCTGGTTCTAGAGTGCCATTAGTATGACTGGCTGAACAAAGTCGTCAAAGTCAGGGTTCTGCATTGTGTAGGAGCTGTGTTTTGTTGTTGTTGTTGGTTGTCAGGCAACTGGCACTGGAAAGTTCAAAATGTTATCTGTATATCATTGCAAAGTCAGACGTTTAATACTGTGTTGTACTTTATGGGGAGGGGGTGCTGCAGTCCTTTGGATGAGATGCCTAGAAACTATGAATCGCTTGTCAGTTTGTCATCCATTCCCTATTGCAATATTACCAGCTTATCATTTTTTAATGTAACATAGGCAATGTATTCTTCAAGGGCAACAGGCATTTTATTTGTAGATGAAACAATGAAATAAAAAGCTGTTTGCTAGCAGCAACCTCTTCATTAGTTACAGATCTCTTTAATGTGGAATTATTTAGAAGACTTTTACTTCTGCAGAGATTGCGCATATTTACTGATACTGGTGGATTGTAATGACAGAAACTTGAGTAGACTTTTATAATGGAAATATTCTGAATTTGAGAGTTTTGTCATTATTTGTTCAAACATTTTGCTTCATTGCTTACTGGAAAATATTCAAAACAATAAATTTAAAAATGCTCTAACAATTATACTGTATTATACAAGGAATACAATTTAATACAGTCAGGAAGGTGATTCAAAGAACACTTGTATGTTTAAATGGTCTAAAATATGTGTGCAAGGTGCCTATGATTTGAAAACAGCCCAAAGGTAAAATTTGTCTGCCACTGGCCAGGTGCATTTACTTTGAATGTGGGTTTCAATATTGTTTCAATGAATGTGAGTTTCAAGGGCAGAGAAGTTTTAATGCTAAGTCTGTTTTCATTGTGAGACTGCATTGCTTTGTTTAGCAAATGTCTATCAGTGTTTGTGTTATAAAATTTAAAATAAAAGTTTTAAATTAAATACAAATAATAATTGTAAAAGTAAAGCAGAAAACAATATGCAAATTACAGTGTTTATGGTAAATGGGGAGAAACAGCCAAGTAATGATATACTGGAATGGCTGCAAGGAGGAGGGCTGTGTATGGGGGGGCATTTGATCATGATTTTGTGAGGGGGGGATGGGTGGCAAACTCAAAGACAGTCCTGGGAGGCACACAGTCCAGCTATGCCACTGCTCCCAATATGCATTTTCTGGAATTACAGATATCCCAATCCCCATGAACTCAATGATGCATGCTCACTGCTGCCAGTATGACACTGTAAGGAAGGCAGTATGAAGTGTAGAAAGTCTGCATGATGATAAAGCTAATCAATGCAGAAGCATGTGGGCATTGAGATGCATTTGCATAATCACCACTCCCAGACACCTGAATTAGCATGATACAAGCACAAGGGGAAGTGCAGAGCCTCAAGTGTTATGGAAGAAGCCGTGGAGCACCACTACCATTACTGAGCTCAAGACATCATTGACTTGCAACACCTACTTAACTTCAAGCAACGTAAGTCCAGACTTCCATAGCTTAACATACCTAACCTATGAACTTGGATACTCTGTTACTATGTCACATTTAAATGAGAAACAATACTTTCTAGGGGGGATAACCATACTGTGTTAAAAGAAGTAATTACATTATGTAATTGTCATGCATAAGGATTGTGAAGCTTAAGGGTAACACTCATCTGCACTTACTTGGATCACCTCTGCAAATTATTCAACCTGAGGTTCTACTACCTGCATGTTAAATGAACTGACTGTTTTACACTGTTCTAGTGCACCACATTTTGCCAGTTCACATCGATGGTATACAGGGGAGTTGCAGTAGTACAGCTGCTGTACTGGGAAGGCCATTGTTCTGTACTGTTATATGACTTGCATTAGATGCATAGCCTAGTTAGATACAAGGAAAAGTCAGATACATAAGCAGCATGGTGTGTGTATTCAGGAGAGTTGCTTAAAAGGGATTTGTGGGCCACTAACAATCATGATATTAATACCATTGTTTTCCATACCTACAGATCAATGTGTAAATGAAAAATTTATCAAGAAACACACTGGAGGGTCGGCTGACAAAACCACATGAAAGGTCAGGTTCTCAGATGCTGTGAATGAGGTGCTCATGCAAGTCATCCATTTCCATGGCTGGTGTCTCTTTGGCTTGGATGCAGCTGCCTGGGCCTACCATGACTGCAACTGGAGAGACAAGTTGGTGGATACAAATTTAGTCATTACCCAGGACCACGTATATGCAGTGGTATGTCACAAAAACAGTGATATCATTCATGATACAACAATGGGCAGTTTACCTGACACATGAAGGTAGGCTGACTGGTGGGGGGTCATCAATTGAACCTTGAGTTAATCAAGGCCCCTGACCCCTCAAGTAGATCCAAGGATGTGGTGCTGCAGCGGTTCTTACAGCATCAAGAATATCTACTGAGGATATCCCACTTGTGTATTGATATTGTTCTTAAGCAGCACATGTAAAACTTTCATAACCATTATGCTTTGGCTTAGTTGTTAATGTTGTCTGTTTGAGTTATATAGGTACATCACAGATCATACCACCATGACATTCCGCTCAGGGTATTATAACTATCATTGTGATATAGATAAGTTATTACCATAATACCTCATTTAGTAGTGTAAGTCTGATAATGGGCATTACTAACTCACAGGTAATTCTTTATCTGACACCACCACTGTGGAACTACCACTGCCTGATGCTGGAGGGATCTGATGCCTTTGTAGATGATGGCATGAGTTTCTATAGTCAGTGAGTACAGTGTGCATGCAGGACAGGAGGAATGTGATAACTGCATCACCTACACGTTCAATGGACATGGCCTCTATACCTGTGGACACTCAGGAAAAAACATACCGCACAGACATAACAGGGTACTTGGGATACCATCACTTAGAAACATTAAATACCCCATACCCAACACATATCTGGATCTGATGGCAACTCCATTGGGCAGGTTGAGACATGTGGGGGTGACTACTGAGTCTCGATGGATACATGGTTACCACCTGCCTCCTGAAGTTGCTGTGTCACTGGCCACAACCTAGTGTATGTGTAGAACCATCATGGAGGCTCAGGATAGTGCCACGATAGCCATGAGAAAGTTCATCAAGTTGATACAGAAAGTGCATGATAAACGTCATTTGGGCATATGTCCCATGTGTGATGGTTATGACTGACTAAATAACTTATAAGAACATGCCCTATCATTTTATGGTCAACTGCCATGTGTGAGGCATCAATCATGAAGTTGTTCCACCAATATATTTATGAATAACAAGGAAAAAAGGAAAAACAGCATGCCTAGCACACTAGTCATAGGTGACTTGATAGTGAGGCTCACTGATGTCACACTCACTAGGTTGAATAAGGAGAAAGTAACAGTCAGCTGCCTGTCAGGTGCCAGGATCTGCCACATAATACACACACTCAGGTCCCTCACCAACAGGTACAAATATGACTCTGTTATTGTACATGGGTGTGTGAATGACCTGAGACATATCTCCCTGGACTACATGAAAAGACACATGGAGGAGCTCTTGGATTATGTAATCCCAGGTGGGTATGACTCTAGCCCTGAGCAGCATCCTACCATCACCCAGAACGATACCGCAGTACAAGCAGAAAATGATTGATTTCAACAATTGGCTAAGTTTCTGGTGTCATTCTAAGGGGATCCAGTATCTTTCTGCCTGGGATGACATGATTGACAGATCTCGATGTTTTGCCAAAGATGGCCTGCATCTGTCACCTCTGGGCTTCCAGGTACTGGCCAAGGCTCCTGCCACTCCTATAGTGCCTTTTTTAGGCGGTGTTCCAAAGACCAAATTACCACTGTAACAGCTACAAACAAATGCAATATGAGGGTCAAGCTGCTCAATACTAGAAGCCTAAATCTCAAAATGCACTCAGTCGATGCACTCCTTAAAATGGAGAACATCGGCATTTGTGCTGTAACAGAGATCTGGTTCAAGGCAGCAGAAAGCACCCCTGCACTACTAGGCTATATAACTCATTCCACACCTTTTGACCCCAGAACTTGGACCAAAGCTCCAAAGGCGGTGGTGTTTCCATATTCATAAAGGATGTGCACACCTCCAGACTGGTAGTCCAACATAATGCATCAGAGATAATTCAGGTGCAGCAAACATTGGGTAAGACAGAGATTTAAGTCATAGCCTGTTATAGGTCCCCAACCATGTACCAAGACTCACACTCCACATTCCTAATCACCCTGGAGAATATTAGAGTCCAACCTAACACATTCATACTGGGTGACTTCAACTACCCCTCCATTAACTGGGAAAACTACTCATGTACCAATACGCTTGCCCAACATTTCCTGGAATTCATTAATCCTAATACCCTGGACCAGCTTGTTCTTACCCCCACAAGAGGTAGCAACATCCTTGACCTGGTCATTACTAACATGTGCGACTGTTGCTCTATGCCAATAGTCAACTCCTTTCTGGTTAGATCCAACCACAAACTAATCACCTTGGAACTCCACATACCCCCCCACCGAAAAGGTAACCACCATGAAAAACTTCCTCAAAGCTAACTTTGGTCTCCAAAAACAGAGGTGGCTAACTTCACGGCATCCATACAAATGGAGAATAGTTCCATGACTGCCAAATCATACACCGATGTACTGTGCAAACATGTACACAAATTCAGGGATCTTGCCATACCCAATAGGACCAAGATGCTCTCCTCCAAAAAAAAGGAAGCCAATCTGGTGGTCCCCTGCCATAAACAAACTCTACAACAGAAGGAGGAAAATGATGCGGAATAAGGTGAAGTCCCAAGAATGGAAAAACTCCCTTACCAGCCTCAACAAAAAGTTGAGATCCCTCATCAAATCCTCTAAAGCTAGCTATGAAAACAAAATTGCAGCAGATAGTAAAGGTAACCACAAGGCCTTCTATAGTTATGTAAAGAATCTCCACGGCAATACCCAGATTTGATCTGAGCTACTGCACAATGGTACCTCCTATACCAAGCCAGCAGATATTACCAGTACACTGGCCGACAGATTCAGTGCCAACTTCACCCCTCTCTCCCCTCCAAACGACCAATCATAATACCAGTAGATTGCCAGGCACCCAGTATTACTGCTGCCAGGTTAAAACAGCACTGTCCAAGGCCAAGAATACAGCTTCTATGGAACCTGACAATATTCTTGGCTGTGTTTTACATGAACTACAGAGTGAACTGGCACCTCACTTGTGTGCCCTATTCAATCACAGCCTCACTTCAGGCTTTGTCCCTACCGAATGGCGCATTACTACAGTCATCCCTCTCCACAAAGGAGGAGTGACTACAGACCCTGTGAACTATCGCCTCATTAGCCTGACAAGTCAGATATGCAAAGCTATGGAACACATCATCATGGACCTAATAAACAAGGATATAGGAAATCTCCAAATTCTGGATCCCACACAGTTTGGTTTTGTGAAGGGTAGATCATGCCTGCTCAACTTGGTTGACTTCTTTAAGTCAGTCACCAGAGCTGTGGATGAAGGCAAGCTGGTTCATACAGCCTACCTTGATCTGACCAAGGCCTCTGATACCATTCCCCACTCAGGAATCATAGAAAAACTCACTAAGTTAGGCATCAACCCCTATATTACTAAGTGGGTTGCAAACTGGCTCACAGACAGAACCCACAGTGTGAAAGTAGCTGGCTTCAAGTCAGACTGCTGGCCAGTCATGAGTGGAGTCCCACAGGGATCGGTCCTTGGTCCTCTCCTGTTTGGTATCTGCCTCTCAGAAGTCCAGGCCAACACAAAGGGACTCTGGCTGACAAAGTTCGTAGACAATTGTAAGTTGGGAGCCATTATTAACTCCCAAATTGATGCTGACATCCTACAGAAAGGCCTCACTGATACCAACGACTGGTGTCAGAATTATGGCCTGAAGCTCAATGCCAAAAAATGTGTTGCCATCCCCTTTGGGAAAAATCTAGTTCCCATGAATTATCATATCGATGGTAGTCCACTGAACACAGAAGACCTTATAAGACATCTGGGAACATAGGTTGACAGCAACCTCTCTTTTGACCAGCACATTGCCACTGTGGTCAGAAAGCCCTTCTATGTGGCACATCTCATTACTAAAGGTTTTGCATCCAGGACGAAAGAGGTCATTGTCTCCTTCTACTCTTCCTTCATTAGGCCAATCATCGAGTACAATACCCCATTTGGTATTGTCCCTTACTAGACACCTGCAACAACTGGAGAGGCCACACAAGTACCTCATAAAGAGGATTGTAGGCCTTAAACACTTGTCCTATATGGACAGACTCAAAAAACTCCAACTATTCTCTGTCTCATATCGCCTACTTAGAGACGATCTCTGCTTGACTTACAAAGCCATGTCTGATCCAACACTATTAGAAATGCTACATCTAAAGAAATCCCAATCCCTCTGCACCACACAGTCCAGAGACCTCAACCTCATTACCACAGTCTACAGAATGTGCTGGAGGGATAGGTTCATAACCCAGAGACTGCCCATGCTATGGAATAGACTTCTCATACATGTCAAACAGAGCACCTCACTGGCCCTCTTCAAGAGAAATCTTGATGAGTGGATGGGAAATAGAAAATTCAACCTGGGGATCACTCCAGTGGCTCTACTCGACAGAGGCACTGGGAACTAGGAGCAGGTGGCATGATGCCTTGGTAATCCTGTGGGCTAGGCTTGTAAAGACTCCAGGGCCATTAGCCTAGTACACACCTATGAAGCTATGAACCTATGAATGGTGGCCATCATGGCCATGAATGAGGTAGACCATGAGCACTTAGCAGTAACATTTCCACTACTACATCCGTTGTGGAGGTGTCTGCATCTAGGTGAGTACATCTGTGGAGTCATGACAATCATTGCTGTAGCACATCAGGTGACAGACATTGATCATGGTCATGGAGCACTCCTGGCCAGGGGTGAGGAATGCCAGTGCAACTCTTTGCAGAAACAATACTTGTGGGTGGGTGCATGCATCAGATGTTCAACCCCCTTCCAAGCATGCCCTATAACTAACCATAAGTTCAAGATTAATTGCTGCACCTACTCCTGATGCTGTGTCACAACAGGCGCACAGTCATACTATCACTGACCTCAGTACATCAGAAAAACACATGTCCAATCAACAAGGCCTGTTGATGCACCTTTCCTATGATGCCACCTTCCCTTCACCCCAGCCCATTCACACAACTGCACTTTTTCCTACTACTTTTCCTTCTCACACTTATCCCTCTAAAAGGTATCTACACGTGGTTACTTATCAAAACATGTACTCTTCATAACATCTAAACTCAAAACATCAAGACCATAACATCTAAACCTCAAAACATCTAAAAGTCATAACATAGATTCTCAAAACATTGAAAACTACAAAGCAACTATAAATGCCATCCCTGCACACTGTTTACTATGTTTCTGCAGGGGGGGGGCAAGCCCCCCTGCACCCCCCACACCCTCCGTACTTAAATATACCACCTCCGACATCGCACTACAGTGGGATTAGGAAATTAACCTTTTTGCCTACTGTAGTGCAATCTTGGAGTTGGTATATATAATTTACGGGGGTGTGGGGGTGCAGGGGGGCTTGCCCCCCTGTAGAAACATAGTAAACAGTGTGCAGGAATGTTATTTGTAGTTGCTTTGTAGTTTTCAATGTTTTGAGATTCGATGTTAAAACTTTTAGATGTTTTGAGGTTTAGATGTTATGGTCTTGATGTTTTGAGTTTAGATGTTATGAAGAGTAGATGTTTTGATAGGTAACCCTACACATGTGTTCCCTATCCCACCTGGGCAGATGATATCAACTGCGCCCTACCCTTTTGTGCATTGTTACTTAGTTGCCTAAGTCTGATGCACAGTGTGGCCACCCTGTGCATGGCTGAGGAAAGCCTGGTGTTTGATTAGTATGCATCAGTTTTTCTGCAGTGTATCTTTTCTACTAAGCTTTCCTAGGGGCTGCAGCTATGTGCCACTTGCTGCCTCTTTGGCAGTGACACAGCATACTGTGTCCACCTCTATCTAGCATAGTCAACCCTTGCAGCTGGCTCATCCAGTGACTTCTCATATGGCTCTGCTTACATTGTCTTCATTCTCTGAGGTTCTGTGTTGTGTTCCTCCTGCAACTGGACACCTTGCTGTATCTGCATATTCAGGATCATATTATGTAAGATTACACATCCAGTACAACATTTTGAAAAGGTGGCAGGATCATACTGCAGGGTGCTAAATGATGAATCCAGACAGATAAAGCATATATTCAGCCACCCAAGTACATGTTCAGCTATGTTTCTGATATGTGAATGTGCAGAATTGTACCCCTGAGCTCTTTCATTTTGGAACATTCTAATAGGTGTCATCAGCCTAGGTTTCCAGGGCATACCCAGTATCAGCAGTAAGATGATACTACAAGAAATCACACCTTGAACAATACTGACTCAGGTCACAGATGTCCCATATACAATAGTCATGGAAACTGCCTGGGTGGTCTGCAAACACATTGAAAAATGATGTCTTCTTTATTCCAGACCACTTGGCAGTTGCTAGAGTGATACTCCTTGCAGTTTATGTACTTACATACCAGTTCACCATGAGGGGCCTCAATTTCAATGTATATGCATTCCATTGTTCCTAGAGACCATGGTTCCTAAGGGAAATGGGCTACATCATAGAATTCCTGCATGGTGCTGACTCTCTCCTCTGTGGTAGGTGAAAGCCACATATGCACCCTGACTTGCTGCAGCATAGTATCAAGGAACTGATAAAGTTTTCTTGAGACAAATTCCTGAGATACCCCCACTGTGTCTTTAGTACATTGCAGAAACATCCTTATACTTAGTGTATATAAAGCCACACATACCCCAGTATCCACTGAGATAGGTAATCCACAACTCTTACTGGGCTACAGATGAGGGTGATGCATGTACTCTTTCTCCCGTATGGTCTCCCTAACCACTCACTAGCTATTCATGATATTGGTGTCATGGACTGCATGATAAGTTAAGTGAGTTCAGATAACATGGTACCTCTGGGGATGTCATAAAATACTGTGGTTCATGATTGCAAATAGAGTATGATAGAAATACATATTACTTAATGTGGTGGCAACCCTTAACATTTTTCATAATTCCCATGGCAAGATCTCCAAGAATCAGTGATGGTCAATTCTAGGGCATGCACAACTCCAGGGTCCGCTATTTATACATTTCTGAATTACTCTGCCTTCTTGATTCACCTCATTTGCATACACCAGGGCACTCGTTTTAATAATCTTCCTCATTACCATGTCATTATGTGGCCATTAATATATCCTGTACTCAATTATGTTATTTCTCAGTTGCTGCTAGTGGTATGTCTGTCTCAAACAACATACACCCTGCATATCACAACTAGTCACACAAATAGCATTGCTGCGATAAGGCAAACTTCTGAATTCTATCCGTAGTCATGTTACTTAATATGAATCAGGTCTGCTTTGCTGGCAATGCTATTTTTTGACTGATTTGGTAAGGCCAGTGATTTATTTTATTTATTATTCCTTTCATTAAATAGTTTTATTGTAATAAAGAGTTTACTTTCTAAAGGGTTGGCTTAAATGAGCAATGTTGTTTTGGGAGCATTTCATGTGTGTATTTTGTACATACAGTAAATTATGTCACTTTTTTCCATTTAAGCAAATGAGAGATGTGGTCTAGTTTTAGATTTTTTTATTTTATTTTACTTTTTTTCCCTTCTACCCAGAGTATAGTGTATGTGACAAGGGTGTTTTAGGTGGAGAAGGCTATTTTTGATGTGTGCATTTTATTTTTTGCATGGGCAATGTACAAACATTTGCTTCAGCTTTTAGCAAGTAGAATAAATGGAGCAAGTATGCAGGATTTTTAACAGGACTGATAACAAACAAAGATGCAGATTAAAGCTTAATGAGGCACCATGGCATGCCAAGAGTTTCTGTCTGTGAAGCAAGTATACCAGATGCTTGTGTTTATCATGCTCTAAAACTGGATTTCTCTCATTAGGATAGCTAGACAGTTAGCAAGTGGCTAGATATATAGACTATATAGATAGGTAAGCATATAGATAGGCAGATTGATAGATAGACAGACAGACAATTGCTACAGACACAAAAGCACTGGGTCAACTGTTCCCTTATCTCAGAGCAGTTTAACTTATTTTAAAGAAGCATGTCTGAGAACAATCAGAAGGTATGCCTGAAGGTAAGGTAATGTATGGTATTCAAGACCAACTTGATGGACAAGCTTTCTCATTCAAAAACAGAGTATCAATTCACTGCACTGGTTAACTCCCTGCTGAAATTCAGCACAAGGTGCTTCTCATCCCTGAAACACTTGTGACAGCAGAGATGTTAATCAGTTGATTACTGAAGAAGCTTACACTATATGGATTATCCCCTGCGTAGGACAGAACAGCTGTGCATTTTCCAAAGCTTAAGAGCACCTTCCACATTCCCAAATCATTCAGAGCTCAAGCAGAACTGTGTAAAATGAACATTCTGGATGTCAAGCCCTTCAGAGCTTTCCTGCCACCAAAGAATGTTCTTCTTGTGGACTTCCAAGGATTGAAGGTCGGCAAGCTTTTCTCCATTGCTGGCAGATAAGTTCCCTTTGAGGGAAATAACTTCCAGATGTATTTTATAACGAAAACAGTATGTTTTTGTGTAAAACTGTTTGTTTTATGCTAGGAATTTAATTTTTTGGACTGTCATATGATGTTTCTATCCGTTAGAAGATTGTTTTATTTTAACTTTAGCGTGGACTTTGTTATTTTGATGTGTACTCTAAATTTTTTGTGAAAAACTTTTATAAATTGTGTAGAAGGCCTAGGGTAAGTGTATGTGTTGCATGCCACACTGTTTGAGATGAAAAACTACCTTTTGATGCTTACCTTTTACTGGTTGCTACTGTCAATTTAAATGAACTTCACACTTTCTTCTTTGCTTTACCATGAAACAGCTTACTTCCTTGGTTCTTCCTTCTTCTGTCCACAAAAAAAGAACATTTCTAGACAGCCTTTGCACATTCGGGCTACTACTTTTCCTCAGACACAAATGGGTGACTCTAGAGTGGCCAGTCCTAGTTTATCAGATCACTCATCTTCTTCCTGTGTTTCATTTGGTGAGGTCCCTCCAGACACCATGGACAGGTGGTTAGATACATCTTCTGCAGTTACTGAAATGTCCATGGTGGGCATTGGAGAACCACTTGTCAGTCACAGAAGGAGGAGTGGGGAATGTTCCTCAGTCTGACTGGACTGGAATGGTTGATGTCCCTGACAGGAGTCTATCTTCTTCTGTGGAGATTCTTGTTAAAAAGAAGCATAAAGTTAAACATTTATCTTTCCTGTCTCTGCTACATTAGTGAGGGCTGATTTATTTGGCTTAGCTCAAGGCTTAGTTCAAGTTCGCAACCCTTCTCATTTTGTATATACTGGTAAGAGAACAAATGATTTTTATTTTCTGAAGAACACCCGTGTGATGAACAGGGAAATTACAACATTTGTGTTTTTCTTCTCAGGTAACTGATTATTATTCTGAAGAGAGTATTTCTTCAGATTGTCCCATGGAAGACTTTTTTTTTCTTAAACCATATCCAGGATGGGCCAGTTATTTCAGTGTCACATAATGACATTCTGGTTTATTTGAGAAAAAAATATTATGATTTATAACAACCAACATTTACTTGACCTACAACTCTTCATCCTGTTCTTCCAACTATGGAGATTTTTTTTTGGGGGGGGGGGGTTGTTTTATTTTACAGCCTGTAACATCCCTGTCAGCCATTCTGCAGCCACTAAGAATGCAGATAGACTGAGTAAAGTTCCTCAATGTTACAAAGTTTTGTTTTCTAATCCCAGGTCTGACCCTGCAGTAATTTCCTTTTGCAAATCTTTCTGCAGCTAAACATTTAGTTAATGCTAATCTCTCCCTCACTGATAAGGATGGGAATGCTATTGATATGTTTGGGAAATTAGTGTATTCCTCTGTTAATTCTTAACTGTCAAGCTCGCATGTTAAAGTTTTTGCTTGCTTCATTTGAGAATATAAGTAATATTATTGCACTTTTCCTTCTTCTGAAAGAAAATATTCTCTAAATATACACGTTGCTTCCGTGTCTCAAGTAACCAAGCAATATTTGGGAGCTTATGACTCAGCTGATGCATCACCAGAGCAGTGGCTACTGAATCTTGTATGAGAAGGTCTTCATGGCTACATTCCCAAAATCTGCCTGAGGATGTTAAAGCAAAATTTAGAATTCTCCCCTAGACAGGGAGGTTGTTTTTTGACCATCTACTGCTGAGGTCCTGAAAAAAGTGTCAAGAGAGAGGGAACATTATTGAAGAAGTAACTGAGATTTTTTAACATTCCTCTCCAAATTTGTTAAAGGTTTCATCCATATTTTTTTTTATAAAAAGCAATGTAACCAGACTTAGCTATCCTTTGGCAAGCAGATATTCAAAAACAATGGCAAGGTGGCAAGTAGGATCTGAAAACAAAGGTGGAACCTCCAAATAAACATGAAAGTCCAAAAGGTCTGAATGGCTAGGTTTAATTGGCACCCCTTCACCTTCCTACACTGGCAAACCTTTAAATCCCCCCCCCAAAAAAAAAATATATGCTTCTCAGTTTCTCTATTTAATAACAAATAAACTCAGACAAATGGGTTCTGAGTCTGATATATCAGGGGTACAGATAGCAGTGGGAGTCTTTCCCTCCTTTTTAGGGATTCCTTCTCAACCAACAAATCAAACTTCTTTTACCCCTCCTGTCATTCAGCATTTGCAAAACCAATGTCATACAGCTTGTTCCTGTTTCTTTGACAGGGAAATGTTTTTATTCTGATACCAAAGAAATTATCCAGAAATGTTTCTGGTACCAAAAAAGAAGCCTCATAGAGACAGTTTAATGGAAACCAGTCCCGGATCTGTCCTTTTTCAATCAGTTTGTAAAAGTTTCAGAGTTCAAAATGTTATCCCATTACAACCTGTTACCACTTATTTCTCTTTAAGTTTTTTGGTAACTTTAGATTGAAAAAAATGTTTATTGTCATACTTCTATCTCCTCATAATTCCAACTTTTTTATGGTTTTCTGAGTCTGGATTGCATTATCAGTCCTCTGTATTATGCTTTGGGTTATTCACTTCTCCAGGGATGTTCATAAAGTATCTAAATCTATTGATAGTCTATGTCAAACTGCAAGGCATTCACATTTTTACTTATTTAGATGACTTGCTTATCTTTATAGAGTCTTTTTCAGAATGCCAGGAATCTCAGATTTGAGTAAGAGATCTCCTTTGCAGAGAGGGTTTCCAAGAAAACATTCAAACTCTTGTTTGACTCTTTCCACCAGATTGTGTTATTGGTGCGTCTCCTATATACTTCGGTTTGAAGAGCTTTTCTTCCTCAGGAAAAAAAAATAGATATATATCTAGACCCATACTTGATTTAGGGATTGGTATAATGGTTAAGGTGTTTACCTCATAGACACAAGATGATGGGTTAGAGTCTAACAAATGAGGGAATTTGGCTACAATTGAAATGGCCCACAAGGGTAGCTAGTTTAGTACTTACTTATGAGTTTTTTTCACTCAGTCTAGGATTTCAGTAAGGGAATTTTTTAGGATATTAGGATTCATGGCATCTATGATTCTCATAATTCCTCTAGCCATACTCCAAATGAGAAAGATTCAGTGATATTTACAATCTCAAATGGTCCCAACATCAACACCACCTGACATTTCAAATTCCTAGTTGAAATTTTGTAAAAAGAAAACTGTTTGGTGTAGAGACCTGCTTTATATGAATACAGGTTTCCAATTCACTCTTTCTTTTCTAATATGATCTGTAATAATATATGCCTCCAACTGTACTTGGGGAGCTGTCTTTAGTGGAAAAGTACAGGGTCTTAGGAACAAAAAAGACAGACAAAAACACATAAATATAAAATAGATGATGGGAGTTATAAATGCACTCATGTCTCTCAGTTATCTATAGTCTTCAGGATCACTGTAACAGATTACAGACAATACCACGATGAGGTGGTACATAAACAAACAGGAGGTCCATATCTTGCCCTCTGTGCAGATTAGACATGGTAGCTTGTGATACAGGTATTCAGTGCAATCTCGCTGTACATATTCCAATAGAGCAAAACATTATAACAGACCAGCTGAGCAGGATCAGACTAGAACCTCACTAATGGAAATTGAATCAGAGGGTTTTTCAGAATTATATCTAGATTTGGCGAACATCTCAGATAGATCTATTTGTTTCCCTTCACAAAAACAGCTAGCAAAATTGTGTTCCAAGACATCTTGCAAGAAACCCCAGAAAAAAAAAGATGTATTCTCATTTATTTGGACAGGAATACTCCTATGTGCTTTTCCATTCTTTCCGCTGATATCCAGGGTCATTCTGAAGTGAATCCTTTCTGGTCAGGCAACAGTGTTTCTCCCTTCTTTTGGCAATGACTAAGGGCAATTACCACAAGCTTCCTCATAGATTGGATTTACTCAAACAAGACAGGGGTTGTGTGCTGCACCCCAACTTGAAAAAAATCAACTTCCTGCCTGAATTATAATGATGTAATATTATTTATACATATATTTTCTGAGGATATTCAAATGGGCATTAAAGGAGGCAAAGAAAACTGCTACAAGTAAACTGTATATTAGGAAATGGAAAAGATGTACTAGTTGATATTGTACTAAGTACCAAGACCCTGTAAGACTAGTACTTTTATTGTTCTACAAAATGTGTGCAGGTTATTATCCTCTGGCCTTTCTTACTTATATTTCAAGGATTATTTACTGTCTATTTTAGAATGTTTGCCCATGGATCCTCCTCTTTCAATGCATTCCCATGTCAAGATAAAAGTGATTCTGCATACGTGTCCAAATGGAAAAATTAACTATGGTGCAATTTGAACTAACTCATAATGCTGATATTAGGTTCTTAACATGAAAAACAGATTTACTGACCTCTTGTAAGAAGACTGTTTGAGTTGAAACCTCTCATGGTGGGTCAAAATTATCTCATTTTTCAAGGATAGAGCTTTTTTAGAATTAATCATTCATTTATGCCTAATGTGGGATCCAAGTTTACTTTAAGCCAAGCTATCACTCTCCCTGTCTTGTTTACAGAATATAAAAACAGAGTGAAAGGATTTCTTCAGACATTGGATGTTTACAGGCAACTCAGATACTGTCGTGACAGGACTAAAACCTTTAGGAATTCTGATGAGTTATTGATCATATCAGTTACAGACAGGATCACGGTACATTCTAACATAGCCTTGGTTTCATCAGTGAATTTTTGGGAAAGGGAGGACTCTAGAAGTGTTCTAGAAGCAGCAACTTGGTCCTCAGTGCATACTTTTACAAAGCACTACACACTAGATTCTTTTTCCAGGTCTAGAGCATGATTTAATAGGACCATTCTTGGGAATCTCCTTGAATGTAAGTCTTCCTCCTCCTCAACTTTACCTGCTATGAGATTCTATCTCTTCAGTTAGGGTTAATGCAGCAGAGATCAAATGATGTACATGTTACGTTTGTTTAAGAAAGATACTATAACAGTAGATGTTCAGTGATCACTGCTGAAAGTTCTGGTCCCTTTGGGTGTATATTATGTTATCAAATTTTTAAAAGTTCGAACATCATATGGTCGAAGCCATATGATCGAACTTTTAAAAGTTTGAAAAGCTAAAAAAAAAAATAACAGAAAAAAACCTACCTGACCATTTTAACCAGGGGGGGGGGCAAGCCTCCATGCACCTCCCACACCCCCCGCTCTTTAAATATACCAACGCCGAGATTGCACTACAGTGCAGGAAAGGGAAATCTTCCCATTCCACACTGTATGGAGATTTCCGTTGAAATGTTCAAACTTTTAAGAGTTCAATCATATGGTGTCAACCATATGACGTTCGAACTTTTAAAAGTTCAGTAACGTAATATACACCCGGTCCCTTCTTCCCTTCATCCCTGACTTTTTTATAATTTCTGTTTGCCAGGGTGAAGGAATTTTTAGTTGTTTACCTAGCATTGACCTTTTTCAGGGCTCTAGCCTCTCTCTTTCAGTTTGCATTAAAGCTCTGAAGGGCTAACCCGGGCCATTGATTTTTATCCTGTTTTGTTCAAGCTCTCAAAAGTCTATGCATGTGAAAGGTGCCATTGAGCTTTGGAAGTTGGCAGGCTGTTACACTGTATGCAGGATATAACCCTTATAGCTAGGGCTACTGCAACAATGATCATTCAAACATGTACTGCTATGGTATGTATACTTACACAACTGTACTTCCACAGCAAAAACTCAAGCAGTTTTTCTAGAAAATAAAATTGTGTTATGCGGAAGTTGTGTCCACAAAAGGCCACCTATGATTTTTCCACCATTTTCCTTCAGACAGTTAGGCACTAGGCTTTAGCTGGTTCTGTATACTGGGAAATCAAGGTGACAAACTTAAATATGAACTACCCTTGCCTGAATTATGTTCACTGTTTGAGACCAGATTAAGATGTCTTCCACATTTCTACCCCTGTGTTCAAGATACCCAACATCTTCCTATCTACTGCCAGATTAGCCATTAGTCAAACTTTTCTATGGGATTTGAGTCCATCCTCTAGTTTCAAAACACAAGTAGCCCAATATAAACTATATGGAAGCAGATGATCTAGGTATGAAGGTTTGGAATGGTTAGGTTACAAAAGGAGCTTGCCTGTCAACCGGTAAAATGTTACACCAGCACTATACAATCCATATGAAAAGCCTTTTTTTAATAAATGTCCACTGTGATAAGAGTAAATCATCTTCTCTTTACTTCTTTACTCCTTTCTTAAGTTCAGGTTGTGAGCTTTGTGGTACAATGCAGCCTGTCAATTGTTTTTTCTACTTACTGCCTGGTGCAAGTGTTAAAATGGACGATGGATTCAGCTGCCTGATGTCATGGCAGAAATGCACAAACTCATCAGTCATTGGTAATAACATAACTGCCTATTTTCTGCCCGGTAATGGGCTATTAAATTATCCTCAAAAATGCTTTGTAACTGAATGGAAATCATGCCTATCATCAGATGTCCAGGCACCAGGTATCCAATCCCAATATGGCCATCTGCCTTACATATATCCATCTTCTAAGCAGCTATACCACAATAGCCAGAATATCAAAAAATAGGATAAGGCTGAAACTATATGGGGCCTGTAGAATAGAATTAACATCTGCAGTGGGAGATTCATTTTCTGCAAACTAAAACCTTAAGTTGTCATTTTATCAGCCATTACTAATAACAATGCCATTTGCCAAGGTACTGCTATCTGTTTCAGAGACTGCTGTTAAGACGTGAGGTGTTAAGGAAGATGGGGAAAAATGACTGCCATTTTAGTGCAGGAATGAACTGCTGCAGTTGCTGCTAAAGCAGCCAAAAGGGAAGCAATTCCTCACATTGAACAAGTCTGCATTTTTCTCTTACTGATGTCTGCTCTTGCACTAAACCTGATGAAGGTTATGTTAATGTACCATTTTAATATATTTTTATTTTATCTGTATAGTCAGGATGCTTTCACTTTCAATTCAAGAGTCTTCCTAAATTGCATGCATTTTCCATAGGTTTTTGCTAAAAAGTGCAATATAACAGTATAAAAGAATGTGAAATGCTATACTATAAATATTTTTTCAGCCTTTTCTATTCAATAACATTTATTAAAAGCATAAGGTTTGCATTTATCAGTATTGTAATTGTTTCCTGAAAACATGTACATTGAAATCTTTATTAGGCATGAACACTTGTTTAGATTTTTTTCTTGGGGTGTCATTTAGAAAACTTAAAAAAAAGAAAACAATCAACTCAAAAACTGGGAAGAAAATAAACTAAAAGTTTGTACTGACACTGCAAAAGATCATTTCCTTGGAAATGAGTGACAAACTTGTGAAGTGAAACGGGTCAACTATTTGTTTGAGGATGCATAAAAGAAATGAGTTTGGCACAGAGTGCATTGTCTTTTGATACCAGGTTTCCATGTAATGCCCATGGTGTTAGCTTGCAGCTGCATGCCTCTAGGGGCATCCATCACTTGGAAAGATCAAGCCAGGGGACTGACACCTGCCTGCGGCTAACCCCCTGTCATTATAGCAATTCCTCCAGCAAGGATCCTTATGATGACAATCCGTGTTTTCATATGCTGCTACTGAGCAGAAAACATGACATTTAAGATACTTGCAGCTGAGATGGAAAACTCAGAAAAGCGCCATCAGGTTCAGAAATGTTTCTGTGACAGGTGGAATCAGAGCTGGACCCAAAACAAGACTTTTTTTATGCTACTGAATTTGAATGCTAAGTTACTTTATCTCATTAATCAGATGGATAGAAACTAGTGCCAATGAGACTGCCCATCACAAAATGGAAGCTGCATTGCCTGGATTAATTTTGTATTTCATTGCTTATCTGATGAAACAAACTTTTTTCAAACAGTAGTTAAGCTTCTATATAATTCAAAGAGCAGAAATGATGTATAAAATGGAGCTTCTGTGAATGCTGATTTTTGTTACAGTCCAGAAAAAAAGTCTAATAATATCTGCCATCCTCATTAATCTTTATAAATGCAGAAGCACTTACCCACTCAAACACACACATAAATGTACATACATTTTTGTGTATGTGTGTGTGCATGTGTATGTGTGTGTTTACTGACTAAGGTTAGTGTCGACATTAATCATTGCACTGTATATAAGATGCATAAAGGAAATGTTAGAAATAGAATAAAAGTATACATTTAAAAAAACAATCCGTGATTTTCATGTAATTATTTTGTTTTGACTAAAATGCATTGTTCAAGAATAAAGCCAGGCATGGTTGTGTCTTTCTGGATAGGGAGAAACTAGGACAAAAATGAAGTTTTTACTCAAGAACAACTGAAAAAAAGACAATCACAATACTGTCTATTAATAAAAAACACAAAGAAGCTAACTTAAAGCCTTATGCAGTAAAACCTTGAGCAGTACTGCAATCCAATAAAATCAAAGGGTGCGCACTACAATAACATGTAAAGGTACAGAAAATAGAAAACTGAAATATGTGGGAGTCTGGTTTGTGTGGTGAAATATCTTGTTGGGGAAGTCACTTCATGGTTTCTTGCTTTCCATCCTGTTATTTAGCTATTTCATTAAATCTGCAGAAAAGATATTTTGTTGATCACACACACATACACACACACACACACACACACACAGACACACACACACACGCACACACACACACACACACACACACACACACACACACACACACACACACACACAAATATCTATATAAATACTGCTGTAATTATGTCAGTCAATGTCAAATGGCATAAAAACTGACCAGTAAAATCTTAAACACAAAATTCCTAACAGACAGAAGAGTGACTAAACTAACACCAAAACACTACAAAATATCAAACGTACACAAACTACAAAATAATGTTATTTCCCAGGGTGAGGGAAGCCATCTTGCACCCCAATGCTTTATATATTCAAAGTCTGAGATTGCACGGCTGTGAAGGAAGAACATATGCCCAATCCTTACTGTTGCACAATCTCAGGCATCTCAAATTTGGCAATTCTCCACTTCCCCATACTTTCTGCTATGTACTAGTACTAAACCTGCACCACAAAAAAGATGGACCATACTACATGCACATGCATGAACAATCAAAATTATTTGCAGCTGCTTTTTCTAACATCCATGCAATCTGGTCAACCAAATCTGTTGTTCTGTTAAATCACACCTACAAGAGTCAGTAATTTAATTTACTGCCATTAAAGCCAACACGATTTGGTCAATTAACTAGATGGTTGACAGGTGACATTGCTACACTACCAGGGCTTGGGGATATGCCTTTTCACCAGTACTGTGCATTCTCATAGTTAGAATATAAAATTAGCAGATGGTGTGGAGGGAGGGGGTACAGTCTTCCACATGAGAGGAGGAAGGAGTACTTGCCCCCTTCAAAAAATAATGTTTTTCATGTTTTATGTAATGCTGTTATTTGAATGTTCTGAGGTTATTCCAAGGTGAAAGGATAGTAATGTATCAAGCTATATATATATATATATATATATATATATATATATATATATCTGTAGAACTTTTGATTGAAAGATCAAAAGCCCGAATCTATTACCACCGAACACACTTTAATGAAAGCTCTTTCATCAAAAAAGCTCTTTTGTTAAAGTATGTTAAAAACAAACACAAAATCTTTTTGAATGCAGGGGGGCAAGCCCCCTTGCACACCCCCCCTACATTAATATTCTCACTCTGAGGTCGCACTACAGTGGGGAAAAGGGAATTTTCCCTTACCGCACCATAGTACGACTGGATCAGCAAGGAGACTTACGCAAAAGTGCTGCTTCGGTGAACAGCACATTTGCGCAAGTATGCTCACCAAATTGGGATTCGGTGAAAGATGCAGTCAAGCATCTGTAGGGATCCCATTTATATATATATATATATATATATATATATATATATATATATATATGTGTGTATAGAGAGAGAGAGAGAGAGAGCGCTCAGGTACATACTGAAGAGGGAATTGTATTCAGTGATGGGTCTGATGAGTGCTGAGTGCACTGAAACAATGACTTCCTTGGATCTAGATGCCATAACCTTGTTTTTAACTTGTGCAACAAAGAATGATTCCCTTGCTACCTTAAACACATGTTGGTCGAAATCCCTGATAACTTGGTCGCCTCTTACAGGTGTGTTATCAGTGAAGTAGTTTCCTGTGGTAGCTGTCTTCTCAAAGGGTACTATTATGCATTTATTGGCACTGAGTACGGAGCTGTGTCTATGGCACCAATTAGTTGTCTGTATTAGTCCTTCCTGAAGGATATTATTGTCTTGGGGATTCTATGACTGCTCACAGTTTGCAATCATCTGCAAACATGATCAGCCAGAAGACCTTGATGTTGGCTTTGACTTCCAAGAAGTAGATGCCAAAAAGAAGACAATTCAACACTAAGACCTGAGGGACTCTGCATCCGACCTGCTTCTTTGTGGAGGTGGATTCTCCTGTCCTAACTTCCTAGGTCCTATCTAAGAGCCAGCTGGGAATCGAGTATGTATCATGAGGGTTTATGTCTAATTTTATGATTTTGTTTATAATGCCCAAGTGAAGTATTGCATCAAATGCCTTGGTCAGGTCAAGATAGGCAGTATGCCTTATCTTGTCCTGGTTTATTCAGAGAAAATATACCACAAGAAACTGAAGACATGAAGACAGAGCACCAGTAAGTCATCACTTGAGTCACCTTCTTAGTGCAGATGGAGTCTGGAGGCTGTGATTTCAACAAAGGAATCTGTATTCCTATTTCTAGTCTGGACAGTCCCTACAAGAAGTTGCACAGTGCACCCAAAGGAAGCCCTTGAGGATTTGGTAGCCCCTAGACAATGGCAGATGTGTATGACTCTAATATGGATCTGGCCAGTATTAAAATAATGCTTCCCCCAAACCCAGCTGTATAATTTAAAAGTTAATTTGACATTTAACCCAAATGGATATACCAGTGGAATGTCTGTGTATATTTTACAGGTGAGCATCAGTGCATGTGCTGTGGCACTAATTGTCCATGCCTTTGCCATACTACTGTGCAATGGCCATGCATACTATCAGTGTCCATCCATTAGGTGAGGTACCACCATTGCTGCATATATTGTTGCTTGTT